>NW_027498280.1:0-134488 GCF_021521415.1 Bidens hawaiensis | reverse complement strand
TGATGGGGCTAAACGGTAAAGAGCGTTGGCTACGGTCATTGCTCCGGGAATAAGATCAATTCAAAATTCAACCGGATGAGTGGGTGGAAGACCGGTGACGTCTTCGGGAAAGACATCGAGGAAGTCACAAACAATGGAGATGTCATGGATTTTTCTTTCCTTGTGGTCTATTACCACCACTTGGGCTAGGAATGGAACATACTTTTGGCACATATATTTTTGAGATTGAGAGCATGACATGAGTTTGAGCCTTTTAGGAGTCGTTTTGCTGTAGACCTTGAGTGTTTTACCATTTACAAGCGGGATTCGAATAAATTTATCGTAACAAACGACTTTGGCACAGTGCAAAGCTAAATAGTTCATGCCTACAATGACATTATAACTTCCCATTTTCATCGGGATAAGATCGATCTAAAATTTTCGTTTACAAAGAGTGATCATATAATTACGAATGACCGAGTTAATTGTGATAGAGCTACCGTTGGCAACTTCAACGGAAAAAGGTCGAGAGAGTTTAGTGCGAGGTCGGCAAGTGTAGATTCAAATTTTAAAGAGATAAAACTCCTATCGGCACCCGTATCAAATAAAATTGAAGCCAAATGTTCGTTCACTAGAAACATACCGTTCACAACGTCGTTTGCAACTTGAGCTTGATTAGCGTTTATCATGAAGGCACACCCTTGGTTACTGGGATTTCCTTGAGGTGCTTAGGTTAGAGGAGGAGGAGGAGGAGGTGATTGAATGGCTTACATTGGTTGGATGAGAGGGGCATTGAGTTGTGGGATTTGGGGTTGGTAGGTTTGGACTTGATAACCTTGGGTTTGGTAGTAGAGCACGATGATGGCTTGAGCTTGGTTCGCATATGCAAATCGGGGACAAGCGTTAAGGAAATGTCTCGGGTCTCCACAATTGAAGTAGGCTTGGGTTTGTTGCGGGTTCTGAACTTAAGCCATGCTGCGGTTTTGCGGGTTTTGCGGAATGGTTCTTGGTGGAGCGGGATGTCCACGAGGTGTTGTTCGACAAGTGGTATTAAAGTGACCAAAACGGGTGCAGTTTTTGCAGTGGTGACAAGCTATGTGAGATGGGTGGTGAAGTTGACAAGGGTTGCACAATGGGTGAGTATCGATGTAGGGCTTTCGGTTTGGAAGATATTGAGGTTGTTGTTGAGTTTGTTGTGGGTGAGTAACAGCATAATTTTGGCGATTGGGTTTTTGTTTCTTCTTGGCTTGATGGGATGAGTTGGAGTAATTGATGGCTTGATGTTGTGGGGTGAAATTAGCTTGAGGGGTTGTTGAGTCAAGAAATTGACCTAAGGGGGAGATTGTTAAGTCAAAGACTTGTTCTATGGAACATATGGAAGATTAGAATCTTCTCAACCTCCTCAGAATTTGCTAAGTATGGATCCGGGCACACCTTAGACTTCCAAGCAAGCTTTTACTTAGCCGGGTATGATATTTTGTCTATCGGGCAGGGTTATCTTCTTGAAGTCTTTTTTAGTGGAAATCCGGGCAGGGTTTGCAAATTAGTGTATTACCGCACAAGGTTCACTAGTTTATGTAAGTCCGGGCATGGAGCACTTTATCAAGCAGGTTTTTTCTTCATAGCCAAGTAAAGTTCACTTCCGAGTAAGCTTTAGGCTAACCAAGCTCATGAAGCCAAGTAATTGGAAGACCGGGCAAGGTATTCTTTAATAAGTATGGTCCAAGTAGGCTTGATGATTTAATGATATATCTCAAGTATCATCAGGCAAGGTTCAAATCAAGCGAGGAACAGTGCTACCAAGCAAACTTTGCTAATAAGCTATTCTCTAGCAAAGGGTTGAAGGAACCATTGAAGAACAAGGTTGCTCATAAGGGTTTGTCAGGTAAAGTCTGGCAAAGTCAAGAAGATTGAAGTCTACTCGGTGAGTATTTTACTTGGTAAAATACTCTTCAAGTAAAGTCTACCCGGAAACTGATTCCAAGCACACTTCTATGTTACCAAGTTATGAAGGATGGCAGAGCATACTCGGAAAGACAAGATTGATGCAAAGCCTACCCGGAAGACTTTTTTTACACTTAGGATTATTTCTGAATATGTAACTTGAATATGTCTTATCATTTAGGGTTTCTAGAAGGAATGACGGTTGTCCACAGGTGTCAGGCCTATAAAAGGAATAATTAGGGCAAACCTGAGGACAAGATAGCAGACAACACAAAAAAATAAGCGGCTGAACATTGATTGAGAGAGAGAATATTTTTTGTGTGATGGCTGTCTTAGGATAAACTTTCCTTCAAGAAACCCTAAATTGATTACCCTTTGTATGATTAACTTCGTGTAAATGGAAATCTTTTGAGTGAATCTTGTTTGTGTTAATTATCTTTGATTATTGATTGCAACTACTATGTTTATTATTGATTCCGCCTTTAATAAACAGTAATCATTCTAAATATAGCAACCCGTCATTAACTCCCTTGTCAACACATCTATTTGTGTGAGTTATGGCATGATTTGAGTAAGATTCAACTGAAATCAGGGACCTGACAAGTGGTATCAGAGCTGATTACTGCTATTTTAGTAAGATTCTTGTTGCTGATTAAAGATTTGAAGAAAGATGACGTAAGCAGACAACTGTTCTATTGAAAAGTGACGTCAGCAGCTCTGTTTTTCATTTTTCTTGCATATCTACAATCTACCGGTGTTTTCTCTTCCTTATTTCAATCAAAGCTTTAATCTTTATATATAAATCTTGCTCTAATCGTATCAGACACATCAGATCTGGAAAACCTGTTTTCAGATCTGATTATTTTAAAACTTTGCTTTCTAAAAAGAAACTGATTTTAAGTCATTGAAAATGTCTGGATATGAGGAACAAGAGGTGTCTACTAACAAGCTACCAAGATTGTATGGACAGGAAAACTTTACCAAGAGGAAAGTGTTTTTTGAAGCAGTCGTATGCTACAATGATGTTGATATGTGGAATTCCATCAACAATGGTCCACAAGCTGCAGTTGAGGAAGGTGAAAATACAGCTGGAACTGCTGCTGTAAGGGAAAGAATGAGAAAGGTGGATGACAGGGCCTTAGCTATGATTAAGCTAGGACTGTCTTGGGAGATTTTAACCAAGGTGGCACATCATACAACTGCCAAAAAAATTATGATGTCATACTTGAGATGTATGAGGGGAATACTGAGATGAAGAATATAAAGAAGCAAAGAGTGAAGCAACAGTTGGAAAGGTTCAACTATAAGGAGGGGGAAAGATTGAAATCATTACTAGAACGTTTTCTAGCTATTGTGAATGAGTTGAGGACAACTGATTATGTCATGACTGATTTTGACCTAAATACCAAGTTGCTTAATTCAATGCCCAAAAAATGGTACACTGCCTGCAAATTCATCCTTCAAAAGCCCAATTTAAATGAGTTGAAGGTGGATGATGTAGTATGTTTTCTTCAAGCTGCAGAAATGGAAATAATTGAGAATGAAATGATCAAAGAAGAGAAGCCATGTTTTCAAGTAACCAATGCTCTCATTGCACCAATGGGGAACTTGTCAACCAAAAACCAACAATAGATTCCCATCATTGAAGAACCAAATGAGCATGGTGTTGATACACCTAAGGCTTTTGTTGGTGGTAGTTCAAGAAACTCACAAAATCAACAAAGGTTTAATGTCCAACTCCTAGAAGAACATGATTCAGCCTCAATGGCTAGTGGACATACACCTTTTGTTGGTGGAAATGGAAATCATGGATCAGACTATCATGGTTTATTCTCAATGTTCACTGAATCTTATAATGCTTTTGTTGCAAAGAACATGGTTCTTACAAGCATTGTTCAAGATGATTTGGAGCAAATTGATGCAGATGATTTGGAGGACATGGATTTGAAATGGCAAGCTGCCATGTTGGCACTCAGAAGCAAGAGGCTGTATAACAGAACCGGTAGATCACTTCTATCAGGGCCAAATGAAAGGATTGGGTTTGACAAGTCAAGGTCCATCTGTTACAACTGCCAACAGCCAGGTCATTTTCCTAGAGAATGCAACATGCCAAGGAACTATCAAGTGAACCAATTTCAAAACCAACCAAGAAACCAGCAGCATCAGTTTCAACAACAGACTCAGCCAAGGAACAACTTCAATAACAACAACTCCGACAACTATAAACCAATTTCAACAACTTCCAACAGCCTCCAATGAACAATAATCAACAAGGTGTGCCACAGAATCAAGGATTTCAAAGGAACAACTATCAGAATAATCAAACTGTTCCAAACAATTCAGTTCCATCCAACCAAAGTCAACCAAGAAATCAAGGGAATGTGGCTGTAACATCACAACATGAGGGTAACTTTGATTGGAGTAATCATGAAGAAGACATTGCAGATGACATCAAGAGGGAAAATGTGGCGTTCATGGCCTTGATTGAAAAAAGAATTGGTTCATCATCTCAGGAACAGTCCACTTCTCTGAATGAAATATGGTATATGGATAGTGGTTGTTCTAGGCACATGACTAGTAACAAAAGATCACTTGTCAATTATGAAGACAAGTATGAAGGACCTGTAGCCTTTGGGAGTGATGAAAATGGTCGAAAGATTGTGGGGAAAGGAATCTTAACAAATGGAAAGGTTTCTTTTGATAATGTGTTTCATGTTGAAGGTCTTCAGTATAATCTACTGAGCGTATCACAAATGTGTGATAAGGGTTACAAAGTCAGTTTTGATGATTCTCGATGTTTCATCTTAAAACCTGAGTTTGTGATTCCACCTAAAATGATTATGATGATGGCACCTAGAAATGGCAACCTATATGAGCTCAACATGAAAGAAGCTGTTTCAAGAGGTGGTACATGTTTTGTCTCCAAAGCCACTAAAAATGAGTCAAAATTGTGGCATAGGAAACTGTGTCATGTGAACTTAAAGAACATGAATTGACTTGTCAAAGGTGAGCATGTCATAGGCTTACCTACAAGAGAGTTCAAATTGGAAGATCATTGTAATTCATGCCAAAAGGGAAAACAACAAATATCTACTCATAAGCCTAAGCTCATCAATTCAATTGATCAAATACTTGAATTACTTCACATGGATCTTTTTTGTCCTGTGAGTGTGCCAAGTATAGGAAAGAAAAGATACTGTCTTGTGATCATTGATGACTATTCAAGATATACCAAAGATGAGACTACAGAGTTGATTAAGGGATGTGTAACAATGATTGAGAACAAATTGAATAAGAAGGTTAAAATGATGAGAAGTGACAATGGTACTGAGTTCAAGAATGGATTTATGCAAGGATTTTGTGCAGAAAAGGGAATACTTCAACAATTCTCAGCTCCTAGAACTCCTGAACAAAATGGTGTTGCAGAAAGAAGAAATAGAACTTTAATTGAAGCTGCAAGAACCATGTTAGCATATGCTAACTTGCCTGTTACTTTTTGGGCTGAAGCCATAAATACAGCCTGCTACGTTCAGAATAGGGTGCTTGTCAACAAAAGGCATAACAAAACTCCATATGAAATATTCCACAACAGAAAGCCTTATATCAAGTTTTTCAAGCCCTTTGGATGCAAATGTTTTCTTCTAAACACAAGGGATTATTTGAACAAGTTTCAAACAAAATCTCTGAATTGTTTCTTTGTTGGATATTCTACACAATCAAAGGCATACAGAGTATATGTGAAAGACCATTTGAGTGTCATAGAATCATCTAACATCATCTTTAATGAGAATCAATTCAACACAGTTGATGGTGCAGCTTGGCTGTTTGATCATGAAAAGTTGATAAGGTCTTTCAAGATTTACCCTGAAGAATTTGATGACTCATTCTACAAGACCAGTGTAACTGAAGAGAAAAGGAAGGAACCACTAGACTTAGAAAAATTGTGGAAAAAGGTTGCTAGAAAAGAAAAGGAATATACTTTTGTGAATAACTCCTCAAGTGATATCATTGATCAAGAAAACAATCACAGGTCTGAAAATGATCATGCAGAGGTTAATCAAGACAATCAAGAAATAGAGAATGATCAGGTTCAGACTGAAGAGAATCCAAGCAACCAAACAACTGAAGAAGATGTAACTACTACAAGATTTCAGCATTTGTTTGAAAGCTTGAATATTGGAAACAATGGTGCATCTACTTCAGGACAACATAATGATGAAGCACACGAATTTCATGATGCAGAGACTGATTTGATCATTGAAGAACCAGAATTCAATGAGTCAAATCTTGACACAACTGTGTCTACAAATATGATTGTTCAAACTTCTTATGTGGAAAAGAATCATCCTTCTGAAAATATCATTGGAGATTTACATGAAAGAGTCACAAGAAGTCATTCAGAAATTGCTAACATCTGTCTTTATTCCTGCTTTCTATCCCAAAGAGAGCCTAAGAACATTGCTCAAGCACTAAAAGATAATAGTTGGGTAGAAGCAATGCAGGAAGAACTGGCCTAGTTCAGAGATCTACATGTGTGGGATCTTGTTGATAGACCAATTGACAGATATGCAATAGTAACCAAATGGGTTTTCAGAAACAAAAAGGATGAGAGGGGTTTGGTGATTAAGAATAAAGCTAGGCTTGTGGCACTGGGATACCTTCCAGAGGAAGGAATAGACTTTGAGGAAGTTTTTTCTCCTGTGGCAAGACTTGAAGCTATCAGGATTTTTCTTGCATATGCTGCCTCAAAGAACATTAGAGTATTCCAGCTTGATGTAAAGTCTGCATTTCTAAATGGAAAGATTGATGAAAAGGTGTATGTTTCTCAACCTCTAGGTTTTGAGGATCCTATGTATCCAAACAGGGTGTATAAGCTTAAGAAAGCCATTTATGGATTGCATCAGGCTCCTAGAGCATGGTATGATGAGCTGTCAAATCATCTTATTGAAAATGGTTTTCAGAGGGGAGCCATTGACAAGACACTCTTCTACAAAAGAAAGGGATCAGACTTGCTGCTGTTACAAGTCTATGTTGATGATATCATCTTTGGTTCAACAAATGAACAAATGTGTTTGGAGTTTGAAGGGGTGATGAAATCCAAATATAGCATGAGCTCTATGGGAGAAATGAACTTCTTTCTGGAACTGCAAGTTCAGCAAAAGGATGAGGGGATCTTCATTCACCAAATTAAATATGTGCAGGACATCTTGAACTAGTTCAACTGTCATGAATACAAAACTGCTTCAACTCCAATGGACACCAAAGAAAAGATGATTGCAGATGAAAAAGGGGAGCCTGTAGATGAAGATGAATATAGAGACAAAATTGGATCTCTGATGTACCTAACTGCTACAAGACCTGACTTTATGTTTGCTGTGTGTGTCTGTGCAAGATTCCAATCAAGTCCAAAAGTCTCCCACATGAATGCTGTTAAAAGAATATTCAGATATTTGAAGGAAAAACCAGATTTGGGGATTTGGTATCCAAAGAATCAAACATTTGATCTAATTGCCTACACAGACAGTGATTATGATGGCTGCAACATGAGCAGGAAGTCATGTCACACCCGGTCCATAGGCGGAAACAACCGGTGTGCGACTCATGAAAGGTTTTTCGAGAGCGCGGTTAAGCAACAACTATATGATAAAATACATGAGGATTTCATTCATAATATAAGTTTTACAAAAATATCCATAAAAAAAAAGTTTACATATAACATATTGAGATTTCACAGTTATGTCCTGCCGAAGGGAGATATAACCGTGAAAACTCCAAAATATAAAATCCTCATACATGAAATTTCCATAGTTAAACATAAAACCGTAGTGAGACACCGTGACCTCTCCACGTAGCTAAATACCTGAAAGACACGTAAAATAATTTAATCAGTATAAACTGAGTGAGTTCACAAGTTTTGTGACTCGATAAAATGCTTTATAATATAATTCTCATAACGTCATGAATGCAGTATCCATGACTTGCAGTGTAACGTGAATACATGAGTTCGTAACCATTCCTTGACTATATATATACACCATAAAGCCCCACATAACATCCCACGAGTCCACGAGGGAATAAATAAATCGGAAAACTAAGCACCCGTCTTATAAAGTGGCGCGACCACTTACGAGTGGGTTGGTAAGACCAGTAGTACTACCCGTAGAGTTCCTCGGCTATAGTTGCCTATAGTTTATGGTTACAATATATACCGGGGACTTTATGTACCATGTGCGCGCCAAATATCTCATGTACACGCACATTGTAAATCAAGATATACACCATGATAAAACATATTTAAACACGTGTCCCTCGCCCCGAAAACAGTTTAAAACATAGTGAAAATAGTGAAAATAGGGGTTGTGAGACTCACCTTAAATGAGGGATAATGTTCCGTTATACTTGGCGAGTTTCCTGTATTATATCGTATACGTATGCACTTCAGTACATAATATATAACTATTAATACTTAGCCCGATACATACTTATGAGGTGACGGTATATATGTATACTTTTTATACATTAGCGATACGGACGTTAGACAACGTCTTATACTTGTTATGTATTTCCGTTATATCCTCTTTATATATATATCCTCCGAGCATTAGGGAATGCTCGATACAAATTATTCGTCGGTAATCATGACGTTCGTGACATGCTTTAGCCTAATAGGTTTTGGAGCTCTCATCGTTAGTCCCCGGGTAGGTAACGGGCCCATCTATGATATATTCAGTTACCAGCCTAGACAGGACGTCCCGACTACCGGCACCTCCACCCTTCCAGTTACTCGCAATGTCCATCACAAAAACCCGTATTTTATATTTATACGTATGGCACATATATAGGAATATATGTGTATTAATTGTATATATCATTTCCTCATGTATACGATAAGTATTATTAGTATTTTCGTCTTCGTAACATATAGTTATCACATCCTTTGTTTTTATAACATTATACATGGGTATTTATATTTTCATTTGCGTATATAGGAATATACGTGTACCTTGTATTTTACCCGTACAATCATCGTTATTTTTATTTCCAAGACTTGATGCAAGGATTGCACCTTATGTTTAATGTGCACTTTTATTTATACTTTTATCTTTATTACTAGTACTCATATTTTATCATTATTATTATTATTACTATTATTATTACTATTATTATTTTTACTTTTATGACAAACCCGATACGGTTTTTAATACGTTAGTTATACCCTTTTTAAAGTTTAACATAACCAAAATTCCATCTTTACATTTATATCATCTTGTTTATTTATAAGTGGGTTTTACTACTCAAGATCATTTTTACCTTAACTAGGTGTTCTATTAACCTTAACCTTCCTTAAACACCCTTTAAATCCTTTATATCTTTTACTTAACATGATTTATCCTTAATTATATGTCATTTCAACACACTTCAAGTTTATGTTTATGTCTAATCACCTCATTATGTATATGTATCTTAGGCTTAGTCCATGTTTTTCTACTAAACATTATATGGCATTAGTACCTTGGGAATGTCGGTTTTTGAGCGATTTAAGACGAGATCCAAGTTCCTTGACGTTAACCACGATGTTAAGAGTCTACAATATGTTCAAATAACATGAAATAGGTGGATTAGGGTCAAGTAAAATGATGAGACCGTGGCTGGACAGAATCTGTGTTTTTCCAGCCACCATAAACTGTTACAACTCGAGTTTTCGGCTTACCTAATGCTGAAATGAAGCCGGAAATGGATGTTCAAAAGGTGGTTCGTGATCCTTGCGAGTTTCCTTGGATTCCTAAACAAGAATCACCCAAAAATACCAAGTGGTTTGTGAGATATGAACAAAAGAAGAGAGGGGGGTACTGCTGGAAAATGCAGTTTCCAGTAGTGACCTTTGAAGGTTCAAAGCTTCTTACCGAGTCTTCTGGGCAGAGATCCGTTCAAGGCTTTCTACCACGGTTTAAGGATTTCTTCTAGCTTTCCAACGATATATAGGGTTCAAGATGTTCAGAGCAGAATTATAGAGAAAACGGGTTGCAAAGAGGCGGCTGTGGTGGTGCTCTGCTGCTGCCTTCGGCCGAGAGAAGAAGAGGTTGGTTTGGAGCTATGTTTCTTGAGTTTGTGTGTGGTGTTTTCCATCCAAGTACTTGGTCTTATTTATAGGAAAACCCAAGGGAACACATCCCTTGGTTTGGGGGATTATAATCTTATCAAATCAAGTGCAATAGTGATCAAAGTATGGTGTTTATTGTTGTTTATTTGAGGGAATGGGGGAGGCGGCCATAGGGAATGGTTAGGAAGATTTTTGCTTGATCATGTAGTACATTCACAATTATGATGTTGAAGATGATGATGATACATGATCATGATACATATGGATGCATGGATAATGGTTTATAAGATTTAATGTGGTGTTTGTTCCTTGTACATTAAAACTGAATGGGAAGAGGTTGGGGTTCGGCTTTGGGCTGCAAAGGGAAGGTATTATGGTCATTTAATAAATATATTGGTTGTCCAAATGTAGTGCTAAGTTCAATCTTGGTTCGGGTCTTAAGTGGATAGTCGTTAGGACGAGTTGATCATCGAGTAAACAAGTTATGGAATTTATATTGGACTTGGGTATTATATGCTTCTCTTAATTTCTTTGGTCACCTATAAAGTATTATAGATGGTATGGAACCCGGTATTTATTTCGGTTCCCGGTATGATGTATATTTAAATTTAGCCCGGAGTTATATTCGGTTAAATAGTGCTCCATATTGTAATCTTTCATGGATTGTTTAAATTATTAACTTCATATTATTTTGACTAGTATACCTTTAATTCCTTCATAGTTTCATATCTTGGTCGTCTCACTGTATAATGTATCATTGATTTGGCCGGTTCAGCGACTATATTCTATTATTTAAACGTTTATGGCGTTTTGGTCCAAATTAGGGAATTAGGACATTACTGGGCATGGTCTTACCATTACCCCTTATATTGGATCATAGATATATATTTAGCTTGATATATTTGTCACCTCTAAACTATTACTGGGCTATCTTCATCATATAGCCGTTCTCATCGGCACTTTATACAATCCTATAGGCATTAACGACTGTTCTCGTCCACATTTCAAGTATACTATGGTTTATACCTCATATTAATTATATAAATGACACGTAATTTTGATCAATTATAAAGATTAAAGAATATGGAAAATTACCGGGTGTCACATTCTCCCCCTGTTGGAAGAATTTCGTCCCGAAATTTGTTGTTAGTTATCCGTTATAGTTGGGTCCGGGAAAAGGTGTGGGTACTTCTTTCGAATTTGATCTTCTCTTTCCCAGGTAAACTCGGGTCCTCTTTTAGATTTCCACTGTACCTTCACTAACTTAATCCGACTTCTTCGTAGTTTTTGTTCTTTCCAGTCGGTAACGGCTATCGGTTCTTCAACAAAATGTAATTGTTCGTCAATATGTACTTCGTCTAGGGGTACGATTAAAGATTCATCGGATAGACACTTTTTAAGGTTCGACACATGGAATGTGTCATGTACCCCGTTAAGTTCTTCAGGTAGCTTCAACTTATAGGCCACGGGACCTATCCTTTCCAGGATCTCAAATGGTCCGGTATATCTTGGGCTGAGCTTGCCCCGCTTCCAAACCTCGGAACTCCTTTCCATGGCAAGACCTTTAAAAGAACTTTATCTCCCACTTGGAATTCCAAAGGCTTGCGTCTCACATCCGCATAACTTTTCTGTCGATCGCGGGCCGTTTTCAGTCGTTCTTTTATTTGAAATATCTTGTCAGTAGTTTCTTGAATTAGTTCGGGACCCGTCATTTGTCTATCGCCTATTTCCGCCCAGCACAACGGCGACCTACACTTACGACCATACAAAGCTTCGAACGGTGCAGCCTTTATGCTCGTGTGGTAGCTATTATTATATGAAAATTCCACCAAAGGAAGGTGAACATCCCAGCTACCACCAAAATCAATTGCACACGCTCTTAGCATATCTTCCAATGTTTGTATAGTTCGCTCGCTTTGGCCGTCAGTCTGGGGATGGTAGGCGGTACTCATATCTAATCGCGTGCCCAAAGATTTTTGTAACGACTTCCAAAAATGAGACGTAAATCGACTGTCGCGGTCGGAAATTAGCGAGACTGGGACTCCATGTCTTGACACGATCTCTTTTATATATAGTCTAGCTAACCGCTCCATCTTATCCGTTTCTTTGATAGCTAAGAAATGCGCGGATTTGGTTAGCCGGTCGACTATCACCCATATGGTGTCATAACCACCTGGAGTCCTAGGTAACTTCGTAATGAAATCCATCGAGATTTGTTCCCATTTCCACATGGGAATCTCGGGCTGTTGTAATAATCCGGATGGTTTCTGATATTCCGCCTTGACTTTTGCGCAAGTTAAACATTTTCCCACATAATTTGCTATATCACCCTTAAGATTAGGCCACCAGTAGTATCCCTTTACATCTTTATACATTTTATCTGCACCGGGGTGCACGGAATACTTCGTCTTGTGGGCTTCATCAAGTATTCTTTCACATAATCCTCCCTTGAGAGGAACCCATATTCGGTTGACAAAGTACAGGGTACCGTCTTCTTTGGATTCTAAGTTGTCAACCATACCACGGAGACCCTCGTCTTTGATATTATCAGGCTTCAAAGCTTCTCGTTGGGCTTCGTGGATAAGGGTGGTGAGGTTCGTACTTATAGTTAGCCCTAAGACTTTAACACGTGATGTCTTCACCCTTTCTTTCCTGCTTAAAGCGTCTGCTACAACGTTCGCCTTTCCAGGGTGGTACTTGATTACACAATCATAATCATTCAATAATTCAACCCACCGTCGTTGCCTCATGTTTAATTCTTTTTTATCAAATATATGTTGTAGGCTTTTATGATCGGTGTAGATTGTGCAATGGGTGCCGTATAAGTAATGACGCCATATCTTAAGTGCAAACACCACTGCGCCCAATTCCAAATCGTGAGTGGTGTAATTTTTCTCGTGCACTTTGAGTTGTCGTGACGCATACGCGATGACTTGATTTCTTTGCATAAGGACACAACCAAGTCCTTGATGCGAAGCATCGCAATAAACTACGAAGTCATCCATCCCTTCTGGTAAGGCTAGAATAGGTGCACTGCAAAGTTTCTGTTTTAGCAACTGGAACGCCTTTTCTTGTTTATCTCCCCAATTAAACGACTTATCTTTCTGTGTGAGCGCAGTAAGGGGTTGTGCTATCTTCGAGAAATTTTCAATAAACCGTCGATAGTAGCCTGCCAGACCTAAAAATTGTCGTATTTCCGTCGGCGTCTTCGGCACTTCCCAGTTTTTAATGGCCTCTACTTTTGAAGGGTCAACATGAATTCCCTTCTCGTTGACGACATGGCCTAAAAAGTGTACTTCTCTTAGCCAAAAATCACACTTTGAAAACTTTGCATACAACTTCTCCTTTCTCAACAATTCTAAAATCAATCGAAGGTGTTGCTCGTGCTCTTCTTCGGTTCGGGAATAAATTAATATGTCATCTATAAACACTATCACGAACATGTCAAGGTAAGGTTTGCACACTCGATTCATTAAGTCCATGAACACGGCAGGTGCGTTCGTTAGCCCAAAAGGCATGACTAGAAATTCATAATGACCATACCTCGTTCGGAACGCAGTCTTTGGTACATCGTCCTCGTGTATCTTCAGCTGATGGTACCCGGATCGTAGATCTATCTTGGAATAGAAACTAGATCCCTGTAATTGGTCAAACAAATCATCAATCCTCGGTAAAGGGTACCGATTTTTGATGGTCAGTTTGTTAAGTTCCCTGTAATCAATACACATACGGAACGAACCGTCTTTCTTCTTGACAAATAGTACCGGGGCTCCCCAAGGTGAGTAGCTCGGGCGTATGTCTAGTAGCTCCTGTAATTGATTCGATAGTTCTCGCATTTCCGAGGGAGCTAATCGATAAGGTGCTCGCGCTACTGGTGCAGCTCCTGGTACTAGATCGATTCGAAACTCCACTTGTCTTTGAAGTGGTAACCCTGGTAGATCTTCTGGAAAGACATCGGGGAAATCTCTTACTATAGGTATACTTTCTATCTTCCTTTCTTCATCCTTCTTCTCCACCACGTGGGCTAAGAAAGCTTGACACTTCTTTCGCAAGCACTTTCGTGCTTTCATACACGAAATTAACTTCATCATAGTGCCAGGTCTTTCTCCTTGAATAGTCAGCGTTTCACCACTTGCCAAGGGTATGCGGATTTGCTTGTCATAACAATTAACTTCAGCATGGTTCTTTGCTCACCAATCCATGCCTAAAACGACATCAAAACTTCCTAAATCTATCGGCAACAGATCTACGTTAAATTCATGTTCCCCCATCACTAGTACGCAACTTTCCACTATATCGTCTGATCGTAACTGTTTGCCATTAGCTAATTCTTTAGTATAGGGCGTTGCTAATTTACTAGGTGCTAAACCAAGTAGGTCTTTAAATTCAGTGGATATAAAACTTAAATCCGCACCAGTATCAAATAACACAGACGCATAGTGGTTGTTAAGTAGGAACATACCAGTGACGACATTTGGGTCTTCCTTAGCTTCACCCGCCCCGATAACAAAAGCCCTAGCTTGAGCTGTATTCTTCATCTGCGGACAGTTCTTGATAAAATGACCCGTATTTCCGCACCCATAACAAGCTCGTGGTGTCGTTTTCCCCGGTTCTTGCTTCACAACTACTGCACCATTCTTAATTCTACACTTAGCTTCCACATGCCCTCTCTTGTGACAATGCTTACACACAATACTTGAGCAGTCACCAACATGATAATACTTGCATTTGTCACACCACGGGTTTGACCCGCTATACGTCTTCCGTGGTTGATCCGTGGTCTGGGCGGCATACACTTTCACAGTTTCTTGTTTCTTGACAGGGGGTTCTTTGGAACTTGACCCTTGATTACGAGAGGCCCAGCTCCTCTTGTGATTGTTATGGCGGCTGTTGCCGCGTTGGGAGAATGGTTGGCTTGCTTCCTTCTGAGTTGGCTTTCCTAGGGTGCCAGCTCGTACTGCATCTTCTGTCAGACTCAGACCTAGTTCAACAGCCTCGGCCATGGTCGCAGGCCTAGTGGCCGTGATTGGTCCCCTGATAACTGTTGCTAATCCCCAGATGTACCTTTCAACTCTCTTTTCTTCAGTGGTGGCCATATGAGGAATTATTCGGCATAGCTCGTGAAATCGCGTGTTATATGCTGTGATGTCGGCTCCCTTCATGGTGAGCGTCCAGAACTCATTTTCCAACTTCTGCATCTCAGTCCTTGGGCAATATTTCTTTTCCATCATCTCCTTTAACTCTTTCCAGGTCTTGCCATAGGCCACGTCTCGGCCTAGGGTTTGTACTTGTAAATTCCATCACGATAGGGCTTCATCTTGAAACATACATGTCACGTACAACACTTTCTGTTTTTCTGTGCATCCACTGATTGCTATCACAGATTCTGTCTTCTCGATCCAACGGATAACTCCTATGGCTCCTTCCGTTCCCTTAAAGGACCACGGTTTGCATGTCATGAAAGTTTTGTAGGAACATCCTCGTTCCTCACCGCCAGTCTCTGGAGCTACATTTTCAGTGTTTGCGGAATTCCTTCGTTCTTGACTTGAGTCGCCCCTACTGGCTTCGTAGGCGGCTATCGCTTGCGCTATGACTTCTTGTAATTGCGCAGGTGTATTAGGTAAACTGTCGTTCCTTCTCCTTGGCATTTTCCTTCAAGTTGAGATTAAGAAGGATCGATTAGTATTGGCATCACGCTCGTATGTAAGTAGTTGTAGGGTTCGATACTTATTACATTCACACCCATATATTTGCTTATAGTCATACTTATTAATCATATACTCGCATACATAGATTTTATTATTACATCTCATTATACCACATCGTATACTCATACTCATATATCATAATCATAACTTCATTACATCAAAAGATTTGATTACATAACTTTATGTTTAAGTCTACTACAAACTCCTACAACATACAAGCGTTTTGCCAAAAGATCGGATCGTAGTCCGTAATATATTACTTCCCATACATATGATTACTACCCGCTAATACTAGTCTATAGTCGCTTCATGGCATCGGTGGTGGCGGTGGTGGAAACACGTCTCCCAAAAAGGCTTGAATTGTCTTAACCTCATTTTCCAATTTCATCACCCTTCGTTCGGCGGCAGCGGCCCGCCTCGCTCCCACATCAGCTAAGTGCAATGCATCTCTTACCATATGCTCCAACTTTAGCACTCTCATCCTTGCGTCCGAGATCAAGTCATAGTGGTTATCAAGGCGGAGACTGGTCTCACAGGCCTTGCCTTTCACGCTCTCCATAAACACCTCGACCCTCTGCTCCCAATCCATGAGCCATTCATCAAGGGCCTTTCTCTCAGCCTCGGAGGCTGCTGCGGTCGGTGGTACGGGGACCTCTGTATCATCAGAGGTAGCGCGCCCTTGGGGGCGTGAGGACTCGCCTACCTCATGTATAGTCCGGGGCACCTCATCGTCGGAGTCCGTGGCATACCTTTTCAGCCCGGCGGCTCGTATCTCCTCGGAGGGCACTGCAGCCAGCTCCTCCATCTCCTCAAGGTCGTCGTCGTCATAAGTTACCTTGTCGTCCTCATCGAGCCTGATTACCTCGGTAGGCTCATCATCGGAGATCTCTATAGGATCTTCAGGAATTGGAACAACGTCGCTCATATGGACACTGCTGCTATCAGTGTTAGAGTCAGAGCCGGAGTCGGAGTCAGTGATGGCTAGGCCATGATATGGATCATTGTTCGGGAAGGCCATCGCTGAAAGGATTAAGGTTTAATTAGTGATAATATCGCTTTTTTTTTTTTTCTATCCCTTATTTTGGTCATTCCTATACTAGACCATTAGTTGCGATAAAGGTGTCGTGAAGACACGTGCACTCTCGTGTAATGCAAGTTTTGAAAACATGTCATGCATGAAAAACGTTTTCATGAGGGAATCTAAGGGGTTATAGCCTAGACTCAGGGTTGAATCCTAGTTCGCTATAACCTTGGCTCTGATACCAGTCTGTCACACCCGGTCCATAGGCGGAAACAACCGGTGTGCGACTCATGAAAGGTTTTTCGAGAGCGCGGTTAAGCAACAACTATATGATAAAATACATGAGGATTTCATTCATAATATAAGTTTTACAAAAATATCCATAAAAAAAAAGTTTACATATAACATATTGAGATTTCACAGTTATGTCCTGCCGAAGGGAGATATAACCGTGAAAACTCCAAAATATAAAATCCTCATACATGAAATTTCCATAGTTAAACATAAAACCGTAGTGAGACACCGTGACCTCTCCACGTAGCTAAATACCTGAAAGACACGTAAAATAATTTAATCAGTATAAACTGAGTGAGTTCACAAGTTTTGTGACTCGATAAAATGCTTTATAATATAATTCTCATAACGTCATGAATGCAGTATCCATGACTTGCAGTGTAACGTGAATACATGAGTTCGTAACCATTCCTTGACTATATATATACACCATAAAGCCCCACATAACATCCCACGAGTCCACGAGGGAATAAATAAATCGGAAAACTAAGCACCCGTCTTATAAAGTGGCGCGACCACTTACGAGTGGGTTGGTAAGACCAGTAGTACTACCCGTAGAGTTCCTCGGCTATAGTTGCCTATAGTTTATGGTTACAATATATACCGGGGACTTTATGTACCATGTGCGCGCCAAATATCTCATGTACACGCACATTGTAAATCAAGATATACACCATGATAAAACATATTTAAACACGTGTCCCTCGCCCCGAAAACAGTTTAAAACATAGTGAAAATAGTGAAAATAGGGGCTGTGAGACTCACCTTAAATGAGGGATAATGTTCCGTTATACTTGGCGAGTTTCCTGTATTATATCGTATACGTATGCACTTCAGTACATAATATATAACTATTAATACTTAGCCCGATACATACTTATGAGGTGACGGTATATATGTATACTTTTTATACATTAGCGATACGGACGTTAGACAACGTCTTATACTTGTTATGTATTTCCGTTATATCCTCTTTATATATATATCCTCCGAGCATTAGGGAATGCTCGATACAAATTATTCGTCGGTAATCATGACGTTCGTGACATGCTTTAGCCTAATAGGTTTTGGAGCTCTCATCGTTAGTCCCCAGGTAGGTAACGGGCCCATCTATGATATATTCAGTTACCAGCCTAGACAGGACGTCCCGACTACCGGCACCTCCACCCTTCCAGTTACTCGCAATGTCCATCACAAAAACCCGTATTTTATATTTATACGTATGGCACATATATAGGAATATATGTGTATTAATTGTATATATCATTTCCTCATGTATACGATAAGTATTATTAGTATTTTCGTCTTCGTAACATATAGTTATCACATCCTTTGTTTTTATAACATTATACATGGGTATTTATATTTTCATTTGCGTATATAGGAATATACGTGTACCTTGTATTTTACCCGTACAATCATCGTTATTTTTATTTCCAAGACTTGATGCAAGGATTGCACCTTATGTTTAATGTGCACTTTTATTTATACTTTTATCTTTATTACTAGTACTCATATTTTATCATTATTATTATTATTACTATTATTATTACTATTATTATTTTTACTTTTATGACAAACCCGATACGGTTTTTAATACGTTAGTTATACCCTTTTTAAAGTTTAACATAACCAAAATTCCATCTTTACATTTATATCATCTTGTTTATTTATAAGTGGGTTTTACTACTCAAGATCATTTTTACCTTAACTAGGTGTTCTATTAACCTTAACCTTCCTTAAACACCCTTTAAATCCTTTATATCTTTTACTTAACATGATTTATCCTTAATTATATGTCATTTCAACACACTTCAAGTTTATGTTTATGTCTAATCACCTCATTATGTATATGTATCTTAGGCTTAGTCCATGTTTTTCTACTAAACATTATATGGCATTAGTACCTTGGGAATGTCGGTTTTTGAGCGATTTAAGACGAGATCCAAGTTCCTTGACGTTAACCACGATGTTAAGAGTCTACAATATGTTCAAATAACATGAAATAGGTGGATTAGGGTCAAGTAAAATGATGAGACCGTGGCTGGACAGAATCTGTGTTTTTCCAGCCACCATAAACTGTTACAACTCGAGTTTTCGGCTTACCTAATGCTGAAATGAAGCCGGAAATGGATGTTCAAAAGGTGGTTCGTGATCCTTGCGAGTTTCCTTGGATTCCTAAACAAGAATCACCCAAAAATACCAAGTGGTTTGTGAGATATGAACAAAAGAAGAGAGGGGGGTACTGCTGGAAAATGCAGTTTCCAGTAGTGACCTTTGAAGGTTCAAAGCTTCTTACCGAGTCTTCCGGGCAGAGATCCGTTCAAGGCTTTCTACCACGGTTTAAGGATTTCTTCTAGCTTTCCAACGATATATAGGGTTCAAGATGTTCAGAGCAGCATTATAGAGAAAACGGGTTGCAAAGAGGCGGCTGTGGTGGTGCTCTGCTGCTGCCTTCGGCCGAGAGAAGAAGAGGTTGGTTTGGAGCTATGTTTCTTGAGTTTGTGTGTGGTGTTTTCCATCCAAGTACTTGGTCTTATTTATAGGAAAACCCAAGGGAACACATCCCTTGGTTTGGGGGATTATAATCTTATCAAATCAAGTGCAATAGTGATCAAAGTATGGTGTTTATTGTTGTTTATTTGAGGGAATGGGGGAGGCGGCCATAGGGAATGGTTAGGAAGATTTTTGCTTGATCATGTAGTACATTCACAATTATGATGTTGAAGATGATGATGATACATGATCATGATACATATGGATGCATGGATAATGGTTTATAAGATTTAATGTGGTGTTTGTTCCTTGTACATTAAAACTTAATGGGAAGAGGTTGGGGTTCGGCTTTGGGCTGCAAAGGGAAGGTATTATGGTCATTTAATAAATATATTGGTTGTCCAAATGTAGTGCTAAGTTAAATCTTGGTTCGGGTCTTAAGTGGATAGTCGTTAGGACGAGTTGATCATCGAGTAAACAAGTTATGGAATTTATATTGGACTTGGGTATTATGAGCTTCTCTTAATTTATTTGGTCACTATAAAGTATTATAGATGGTATGGAACCCGGTATTTATTTCGGTTCCCGGTATGATGTATATTTAAATTTAGCCCGGAGTTATATTCGGTTAAATAGTGCTCCATATTGTAATCTTTCATGGATTGTTTAAATTATTAACTTCATATTATTTTGACTAGTATACCTTTAATTCCTTCATAGTTTCATATCTTGGTCGTCTCACTGTATAATGTATCATTGATTTGGCCGGTTCAGCGACTATATTCTATTATTTAAACGTTTATGGCGTTTTGGTCCAAATTAGGGAATTAGGACATTACTGGGCATGGTCTTACCATTACCCCTTATATTGGATCATAGATATATATTTAGCTTGATATATTTGTCACCTCTAAACTATTACTGGGCTATCTTCATCATATAGCCGTTCTCATCGGCACTTTATACAGTCCTATAGGCATTAACGACTGTTCTCGTCCACATTTCAAGTATACTATGGTTTATACCTCATATAAATTATATAAATGACACGTAATTTTGATCAATTATAAAGATTAAAGAATATGGAAAATTACCGGGTGTCACAAGTCAACCTCAGGAGGATGTCCATTCTTGGGAGAAAGGCTAGTGTCATGGCAATGCAAGAAGCAAACAACTGTCTCAATCTCAACTGTAGAAGCTGAATATGTTGCTGCATCTGCCTGCTGTGCACAAGTTCTATGGATTCAGAACCAGATGCTGGATTATGGTTTGAATTTTCTGAATACCCCTATTTTCATTGATAATACTGCTGCATACTTTACTGTAAAGAATCCAGTCCAACACTCAAATACTAAGCATATTGAAATTAGACATCACTTCATTAGAGACTGTAATGAAAAAGGTTTGATTGAAATGCAGAGAATTGACACAAGTCACAACTTGGCTGACCTATTCACCTAGCCACTTGACAGAACTAGATTCAATTTCTTTTGAAAGCTCTGGGTATGATCAACTCAGACGAGGTTTGATTAAGGATGTGTGTTTAGTGTACGTCTCAATGTGGTCATTGACTATTCTTACATGAGGACACATACTTTAAATGTTGAATGAATATGTTGATTGAATATGTTATGAATATGTTATTTGTTTGTTGTTAACTGATTAGTGCTTAACTGATTATCTGTGCTATTTATATGTCATTGATGCTAATGATTGTTGGTCAGTTAACTGTTTTGACATTATGATAAGTAGTTTGGATTGATTAAACTGATTAAATGCTTATCTGATGTCATGAGTAATCACTTGATTATGATTGCTTGTATATGTGTGTTATCTGATCATCTTCATGTTATTAGGATAGGAGAGACTATGAATGTAAGAAATTTCTGCTTGTTCTGATGATGTTAAGAATGATTAAGATTTGGATATGTTACAACTGTTTGTGTCAAAATATGTCTTTATGTCAAATTTAAAGGTTTCAAATGAATTTTGTGCATAATCGCAAATTTTTATCAAAACATGAGCAAGTTGTTAATGGTGTAGAGACATGATAATACTATTCAGTTCAAGCTTTAAAGAAGCTTAAAAGAAAGATTTTTCAATGAAAAGTCTCAGGTAGTTATCTTTGCTGAAAATTATGTCATTTGCCAAGTTGGAAGGACATACACCTGTGTATGTTTGGTCCTACAATCTGAAAATATTAAAAGGATAGCCATTAACAAGAAAACTGAAAGCATTTGGGGCAATTATAACTTGTTTTCTATTCCTTCACATAAAACTATGTCAATAGCTCTGACTTTGAAAGGACATATATTCACAATGTATGTTTGGTCCTGTTGACCACCTGGGGTCAAACAGAACAACCATTTACCTACCAGTTAAGAGACATTGGGGTGATTGAATATTAAACTGAATATAATGGGAAATGATAGTACATTGACTACTTAGCCAATCAAATGGATTTATTAGGCTAAAAGGACTCTTGGTACAGTCATTGACATGTATGGTTGCTTTATCATGATATGTAAAATCTAATGTGATATAAACATAAAGAATATGCTAAGATTTATGTGGAGTTACATTGTTGTCTATGCATGTTCCTAGATAAAATTTTTTCAAATGATAGGCAGAAAAGTGATTATCCGGTCATACACAAGCCTGTTGGTCTTTGGTTACCCAAAATGAAACATCTTTTAAAGAATGACAAAGAACAGTTGTGAACTACTTTAATTTCAAAATTTTGTTAACCAAAAGTTATACTTGTTCACAAATTTTTATTAAGAAAATACAAACATGAGGGTTAATTCCAGAACTACAAGGGTGGAGGCAATCATATAAGTCCTTTAAACATCTTGAATGAAAGGACTATAAGTCCGACTTGCGTGGCATGTAAGTCCAACGTTCAACCTCATATATGTTTGTAGATTTGAAAAGAAATATCTTATAAATTTTCAAAAATATGTTCTGTCATAAAAGTTTTAACCAAAACCAGGGGGTTAAAGTCAAATTGATGTGATCTGGATAAAGCCAAATAAGCCTTGAGGATAGATAAGGAGCATCAAAAAACAATAAGTGTTATCCATTAAATTTTCTGCAACTTAACTGAAACTTAATCATATCACCAAAAGAAATGAAAATCATGTTAAGTCTAGACCTGCTGTTGACTTGTCTTTGTATTCATAATAATGCTGAGAATGAAGTATTGAGAAAGCTACTTAGTCAATATGATCCCATTCCTGAGAACTTTTCAGTTTACAAAAGATATTGTTTTGAATTGAAACATAACTGAAATTTGATCTCTAAATGCACCATTTGCTCTTAAACTATGATCTGTAATGATACATAACTTAGAAATGTCACTGACAAGTGGTTTAAGTCAAACAGTGTTGCATTTTGCCTTTAATTGGTTGAATATGTAAGTTCGGGTAAGGTTTGATGTTCTCAAATCTTTCCGGGCACAAAAACAGTTGAATATGGTTGAATATGTATTTTCGGGTAAGGTTTAATGTTTTATAATCTTTCCAAGTACACTTAGATGTTTTTATCTAAGTTTACTATTTTCGGGCATGTTTTAAAGTATTTGATACTTTTCGGGTAGAGTTACTAAATTAGTCACTTTCCGGGCAAGACTGATTGCTTATGATTGAATACCTATTTTTGGGTAAGGTTTGATGCTTTATAAACTTTTCTGGCACACTTAGGTACTTTTATCTAAGTTTGTGTTTTTCGGGTATGATTTGATGCTTTGAATTTTATCAGGTAGACTATCCTGTTTAGTTTAGTTCCCAAGTATACATGATGTGTGAATATGTTAATCCTAGGAAGCTTAGTGCTAACATAGGATTGTCGGGAAAACTCTTTGAAATTTTAGACTATAGTACACTTAGGTGTTTTATATTAAATTTCATTCCGGGCATGCTATGTATTACTTGTGATTATGATTGCTTTGAAATTACAAGTGTTTTCGGGGAGACTTTGTCTTCCGGGCACACTTTATATTCCGGTACACTATTGTTCCCTCAATATACTTGGTAATTTCAAAATTTGACTTTCCGAGTACACTGTCTGCAAGATATCATTTCGGGCACACTTTATACTCTATGAAAGTTTTTCGGGTATACTTTGTAAAGAAGGTTGTTCAGGCACACTATCTTAGGAAGGTTGCTTGGGCACACTTTTCATCAAAGTGTGTTTGATTGAATGTGTTTCTGATTTTGACAGGGTTTATCCTAGATTGAATAACTTGATTTATTTGAGAAATTTATTTGGGTATCTTAATTGATTCCTAGCAAGAATGCTTATTTGATATTTTATACTTGATTATTTATCTTCTGATTAAGTTCTCAAGAAATCTGGTATTTCGGGTAAGCTTTCTTCATATTTACTTGACTTTAAATTAGTTAACTTGACCGAGCAAGGATTGTATGTGGAAGTTGCCGGGTAAACTTTGTCATTTAATAATGAAAAAATTTTCAGGGTAAAGTTTTATCTTTTAATTTTATCGGGTAAGGTTTTAAATTGGATAAGATTATTATGTTTGACAGCCAATAATTCACTACACGACAAAATGCATTTAAAACCCACTTTCAAAATGTATAAAAGGGAGAGTTAGGGATATTTTCAACATTATTTCCTCTCTCTCTCTCTCTCTCTCTCTCTCTCTCTCTCTCTCTCTCTCTCTCTCTCCTTCCACTGCGACTGCTTACTCTCAAAGAAACCCAAACCAACTTATCATATTCGTCTCTAATACAAACCCTAATTTTAATCAGCCCTCTAATTCCGACTCAGTAAGCAATAATAATGTGTTTTCCGACTACGATTAGAATACATTGGGTTTTGATTACGTATTTGATTACTAATATTTTGTTCTTGTGTTTAGGTTATAAACTTGTCGAAGAACAGGTTCTTGATGATTTTTCTTTCCTTCTTCTTCATTTTTTATAACTTGAAATTACTTAAAGTACTAAACTTTATAACTAATTTCACTTTGAATAAGTTTAATTGTGTTGTTCAGATATGGCAGAAGACGAAGAAGTTCAACCTAAGTATGCCTTTGAACCAAAACACAACATGTGTGTGCTGTTGGAGGTCACTCCCAATAATGAGCCAGTGGAGAGGATGATTTCTTGGATAGCTAGATCCAATGTACTATTTGCTCTAACAGAATTCCCAATCATCTACAGAAATCATTCCCTACATTTTTGGCGTTCTGCAAGTCTTGTAGATGACATTCATGGGAAAAGAATTGAAGCAATAGTTGCAAGCCTTGAGATTCATGTTACAGAAGGGATGATAAGAATATGTCTGCAGTTACGTGATGATGACCACAATCACATTAATTTCAATACTGAACATTTATTAAAGATCTTTGAGCAGACAATGGGGTATCAAGGAACTGTCCATGATGGACAATTTCAGAATGGGATGTTTCCGATGTTGTATATGTTCTTAATTCACCATGTGATACAGGGATTTGCTCCAAGAAAAGGATCATGGACTCTGATGAGTCGTGATTTAGCAAATGCCACTGTTGGTATTATATATGATCTGCCCTTCAATTTTTCTAAGATGATCTTTGATGGAATGCTTGGTAACTTAAAGAAGACAGAAGCTGATAGATTCCTGCAATACCCTAGATTCCTACAGATCATTTTTAACAGGGAATTACATGGTCTACCCACGATTGGTATGACACATCAGCTGCAGGATCCTGATACTTATAGAAGAATAGTCAATCCTGGAAGGGCAAACAGATTCAATTCCAACACTCCTTTTGAAATATTACCATGATTGTTGAACCATGATTTGGAAATTATGTCTGTGCCTGAGTTAAGCTCAGAGGAGGAAGAAGAAGTTGATGGTGAGAGTGATAATGACAGTTCTTATGATGAAAATGATAATGATGATGATGGAGATGATGGAGGGGCTGGAGTAGCCATAGATGATGTTGCACCTGATCAGGGGGGGCAACTGAAAAATCAAAAGCAACCTATTCCAACACCACCACAATCACCACCACACATTGATCAACCCATTATACCATCACCATCACATACTCCACCACATCAAATCACTCAATCCCCACCCCAAACCCTAACCATAAGCCAACCTGAAACATCAACACATGTATCCCCAACACCACCAACATCAAGCCCAATTCATTCTGATCCATTTATTCCAAGCCCACCTCATACACAATCACCACCGCAATCTATTTTCCAAACTCACACCACAATCGAAGAACAAACTGAATATGAACTATTTTCTACATCACCACCTACAACACCACCCACTGACACTGACTTATTGACCTTGTTAAAAGAAAATGCTAAACTAAAAAAAAGGAATGAGGAGGTGACAATAGAAAATGTAATGTTGTTAGATCAATTGGTACGTGCAAAAGTGAGAATTCAAACCCTGGAGCAGGAGGTTGAGAAGACCTCAGCTGCCCCAAAGCAGGGGGGAATGAAAATGAGCCAATTGACTCAAGGGTAGATGTTGAGACTGAAACTGAAACAGGTGTAGAGACTGTAGACAGTTTGAAATTGATTTTGAATGTGTATGATAGTGAGAATGAGGATAGTGAGGAGAGGAGAATTGAAGAGATAGATTATGAAGCTGTATGTCTGATGGTGCATAACAGGATTATGATGTGAATGATGAGACTGTGAGAGTAGTATGGAGTGAGGAGAATAGTGAGGCAATGAATGAAAAGGAGATTGAAAATGAATTAGAAAATGTGAATAATGAAGTGAGAAATGAGAATGAACTTGAAAAGACAAATGCTAAAGAGAATGTAGCTGCTACTGATATAGCAACTAATGTCTTAACTGACATACAGACGGATGTAGAAACTGAAGTGATGAATGAAGGAGATACTGCAACTGAGGAGCTGTTACTCACTGAACCAGAAACTGAACAACCAGAAAGCTCCAAGAGGGTAGAGTATGACCCTGAATTAGAAGCACTTGAGTAGGAGATTGATGACTATAGACAATCTGATGAGGAGGAGGAAGAAGTGCCTAGAAGGATGGATAAAGGCAAAGAAAAAGTCACAAAGGAAGAGCATGTTAAGGCCTATCAAGAAAAAGATGTGTTGTTTAGAGAAGATGTTGAAGCTGCTGCTGCTGCTCTAAGGGAACATGAAAATATTATGAGGGAAACAAGGGACAGAGAAATACTGGCCCAAACCATGGACCCTGTAGAGTTAGTTGAGCAGGAAACCTTGATCAATCAAGCCAATCTTGCTAAAGAAATTATTGAATAAGTGGCTGATCAAGATGTGATTGAGGCTTTGATAGATCTGAAGAGAAATGAGGAAGTTGACAATTCCTTAGCTATGGTGGTTTGTATGTTTCAATAACTGAGTCAACCTGAAAAAGAATTCCAACAGGAACCTGAAAAGAACCCTGAAAAGGAAAATGAAGAATCTATTGAAGAAATGTTGGCTAAGGCCTCAAGAATACATAAAAGAGTGGAAAGAATTGAAAAGAAATACTCAAGGAAAAGGAAAGCTACTGATCAGGGCATAAAAGATGATCAGAAAACAAAGAGAGGGAGATGGGATGAAAGAAATAAATACTATATTGAGACTCCTGAAGATGATGATAATGATGCTAGTCCAATCAGGGCAATTCCACTACAGACACTGCAACCAGGTCAAAGAATTCCAGGTGTTCCAAATGTTCCTTATGTGCCGATTAGAACTGAACCAAATACAGAGCATCCACCCCTTGATGAACTCAAGATTAATGTTGTAAATGACTTAACTAAAGAAGAGGATGAATCTGAGGATTCGGATGATGATGATAATCTTGATGATGATCAAGGAAAGAGTGCCAAGACTGCAAATGTTGAGACTCCACAAGTAGTAATGACTGATGAGTAGAGAGCAAGCATTGATCAGATTTTGTTGAATGCTAAAATGAACAATTCTTTGATTAAGAAGCTAAGGGCACTTGGTGTGAACTTTAAAAGTGTGGCTCATATGAATGATAGTTAGTTGAATCAGAGGCTTGAAGAAGAAAATGAAAAGATCAAACGAGCCATGCAACAAAAGAATAAAAATGCTCAGAAACACAGAGGATATCTGAGAAGGCATGGATACTCTGAAAAAGATTTGAGCCATTTCAATCATGATAAACTCCAAGACCTTTACAACAGTGAAAGAGAAAAGATGATTGAGAAATGTGTAAAGGAGAATGAGAAGATTGAAAAGTTGGAAACTTTGAAAGAGAAGTTTGGAGGGATGTGTGGATACCTGCTGGAGAAAGGTTTGAAGCCTGAAATAGTTGAGAACCTATCTAGAGAATCAGTATTGGACTAATACAATAAACTGAAAAGAAAAGAAAAAATGAAGAGGGTCCAAACTGAGAGCTCTGCTAAACAATCTGAAACATTTGTTGATCCTCCAATAAAGAAAAGAAAGATAATGACTCTGAGGGAGAAACAGAAGATTCATAGTGAAAAGGAAATGTCAAAGGAAGTACCTGTTGTTGAAACCCCAACTCCTCAAGAAGATAAGCCTGATCCTGAAGATGAATTATTTGTTCCTTGGGAGAATGAAGAAATGATAAATATTCTAAGGGGGATAATGATAAACCAAAGGGGAATGGATGAAGCCTCTTTTGATGCATTAGAAAAGGAAGATTTGAAAAATCTTTTCTACATTCAAAAGGCTGATTGGGAGAAAGCTCTAAGGGAAGGAGAAAACCCTAGAAGCTTTGTGGATGGAAAATCTGTACCTGCTGGTCTGTCAAACAGACCTGGTATGGCAAAAATGTTGCTCACTCTTAAAGAACAAGCTGGACAAGATACAGTCGAACTGGCTAACCTTCCACCTGAGATGGTAGAGGCAATCTACATCAAAACTTTCAATCTGGGGCCAAGAAAACCCATGAAGTTTATTCCATTTAGGCCTTCAATCTCAAGAAGGCATCCATAAGGTGGAAGAGGTGAAGGTGGAAGAGGTGAATCAAGTAGGTCTGCACTACAAAGAAAATCAAGACCACAATCAGATGTGGATCTTCCCAGAGAACTCTACTATGATTTTGTATCTGAATGCTTAAGAGTGATTATGGAAAGCAGAAAGCTAAGAGAGATAGTTGTGAGAAGTGACTTTTATGAGTATACTCAAGAACAATTAGAAAGAATGGCCACACTTGACCTGTATGATTATAGAGACAGAAACAAGATGGCAGGAAGACAAATGAATGATCTATCAATGTTTTTGAAGAAAGAAGCTGACCAGGGATTCCGGTTCTTAAAAGAAAGAGAAGTTGGAGAATGATTCAACTTCACAGATCGAAAAGGTCAGAGAAGTTATTGAAAATGGACAAAGCTGAACTGTACTACCAAATGAATGTCAGAGACAGGAATCCAGTTTCAAACTTGAATGCATGCTTAAGCCTTGGAAGAAGAATGACACGCCCCAACTACACAGTCCAAAGAAATGGCATCATTACTGAAGTTGAATACAAAGAAAATGTTGACCATTACTTGCTGAAAAACTCTGATGGAAAAGTACTGAGGATAATCAAGAGGGATGAAAACTTGAATTGCTTGCATAATGAAGATCTAATGGATATAAGGGACTTAGTCATACTGGAAGGTCATACTCATTACCGAGCCCTTGATATCTTTAAAATGAGAGCTGCATCAGTGATAACTAACAGAAGACAACCTGCCTACAATGAAAGAAGGAGACAAGATTCATAGAGTAGGATTTGATTTGTAATGTCGTTTGACAGCTTTTGAATATGTAACTATTTATGTAATTTGATTATGTAACTTTGACTTTAATTTGATGTGTATTTTAATCCTGTGTAAGTAACTATAGATGTGTTTTGGGACAGGTGAGGTGTTCCAATCTAGGGGGAGATTGTTGAGTCAAGAAAGTGACCTAAGGGGGAGATTGTTAAGTCAAAGACTTGTTCTATGGAACATATGGAAGATTGGAATCTTCTCAACCTCCTCAGAATTTGCTAAGTATGGATCCGGGCACACCTTAGACTTCCGAGCAAGCTTTTACTTAGCCGGGTATGATATTTTGTCTATCGGGCAGGGTATCTTCTTGAAGTCTTCTTTAGTGGAAATACGGGCAGGGTTTGCAAATTAGTGTATTACCGGGCAAGGTTCACTAGTTTATGCAAGTCCGGGCATGGAGCACTTTATCAAGCAGGTTTGTTCTTCATAGCCAAGTAAAGTTCACTTCCGAGTAAGCTTTAGGCTAACCAAGCTCATGAATCCAAGTAATTGGAAGACCGGGCAAGGTATTCTTTAATAAGTATGGTCCAAGTAGGCTTGATGATTTAATAATATATCTCATGTATCATCGGGCAAGGTTCAACACAAGAAGGAACAGTTCTACCAAGCACACTTTGCTAATAAGCTATTCTCTAGCAAAGGGTTGAAGGAACCATTGAAGAACAAGGTTGCTCGTAAGGGTTTGTCAGGCAAAGTCTGGAAAAGTCATGAAGATTGAAGTCTACCCGGTGAGTATTTTACTTGGTAATATACTCTTCAAGTAAAGTCTACCCGGAAACTGATTCCAAGCACACTTCTATGTTACCAAGTTATGAAGGATGGCAGAGCATACTCGGAACGACAAGATTTATGCAAAGCCTACCAGGAAGACTTGTTTTACACTTAGGATTATTTCTTAATATGTAACTTGAATATGTCTTATCTTTTAGGGTTTCTAGAAGGAATGACAGCTATCCACAGGTGTCAGGCCTATAAAAGGAATAATTAGGGCACACCTGAGAACAAGATAGCAGACAACACAAAAAATAAGCAGCTGAACATTGATTGAGAGAGAGAATATTTTTTGTGTGACGGCTGTCTTAGGATAAACTTTCCTTCAAGAAACCCTAAATCGATTACCCTTTGTATGATGAACTTCGTATAAATGGAAATCTTTTGAGTGAATCTTGTTTGTTTTAGTTATCTTTGATTATTGATTGCATCTACTCTGTTTATTATTGATTCCTCCTTTAATAAACAGTAATCTTTCTAAATATAGCAACCCGTCATTAACTCCCTTGTCGACACATCTATTTGTGTGAGTTATGGCATGATTTGAGTAAGATCCAGCTGAAATAAGGGACCTGACAGGGGTTGGTTCGGGCTTACTCTTGTCACTCGTTTTCTTAATGGAGGGCGTACCCGCTTTGACATGATTCTCGGAAAGAGCACCTTCAAACGTAATTGCATCATGGAGTGTTTATGGTTTACTACTCATAACTGAGTCTCGGATTTGCATGGGCAAACCACCTGATATACTTGTCAATCACCCATTCTAGGGGAGTAACCAAGTGAGGAACCAAGAAACTAAGCTCATTAAAGCGGTTGGAGTAGGCGGAGTTGTCACCACTCTCTTGCTTAAGTTTGAAAAAGTTCATCATCATGACTTCCTTAAGCTTGGCCCATGAGTAGGCCATTGCTACTTCCGCCCATTGGAGAACATTTCTCCATTCCACCAAGTGCGGGAGGTTCCCTCGAACATGCTTTAGGCGTATGTGGTTTTCTTGGGTTCGGGGCATTCACAAAGATTAAAAACGCTTTCCGTCTTTTTGAACCATTGCAACAAGGTAGTGGCATAGTTCTTGCCATGAAACTGGGATGGGTTGGCACCGGTGAAATTTTTCAAGGAGAAACGTGTGGAGTTAGGTGTGGTTTGAGTAACGGTGGGTTGGTGGCTTGAATTTGAGTTATTAGTCCGGGAATCACAGCGGCGATTTCTTTAGCAACCATAGCGGCCATCCGATGACCGAAGCTCGGCTTGCGAGTTTTGTAACACCCCGTAACCGCAGCGAAAACGTACACGGGATGCAACAGACACATCTGATATCAACAGCATTGCTTATAAAGAAAACACCACTATATTAATAAAAACGAATTACATTGTTCCGAGTTTCGTTACTATCTAGGTGTTATCACATAAGTTTTACCGATAGTACATTAACATATTTAATGCAAAATATAGATCCTTAATCTTCCACAAAATAGCACACATCATCAAGCACATATCATTCATTCCAATTTGGGTGTACCTAGAAAGCATGTAAGGAAAACGGGTCAACTACGAATAGTTGGTGAGTTTCACTAATTTAAATAAACCATGACAAATCATTTTAATAATCATAAATTAATGATGTAATTATGCTGAGCCTACAAGTGAAAACTCTGTTAACCCAGAAACACATTTACTAACCTCTGGGGACACTGTTAACCCAGAAATACATTTAATAACCCCTGGGGACACTGTTAACCCAGAAATACGTTTAATAACCTCTGGGGACACTGTTAACCCAGAAACACATTTAATAACCTCTGGGGACACTGTTAACCCAGAAATACTTTTAATAACCTCTGGGGACACTGTTAACCCAGAACACTGTTTCGGGTCTTACAATATTAGCAACTCAGACAATTACCATCTTAATACATTACCGTACGATTCCCGTACAATAAACATTATATAAATACATTCATTTCCATGCGATCGGCATGTACTTAAACACTTTGATAAAAAAAACATGCTTTCCGCCCCGGAAAATATTTAAAACAGTTCAATAAAAAGGGGCTCGTGAAACTCACCTTTTTGGTGAGCAGATATGTGATACTGGCACGGCTACATGTTCGGATCTGTAATACGATCCCTAAGTCTTTACTACACAATTTCTATTAATATAACTTAAATTCGTGTTAACCGGTACGTCCGGGGACACTGTTAACCCAGTACCGTACACGATCCGGGGATAATGTTAACCCCGATACACTTCTCAGGACTTAGATTGTGATATCACTTAGAGTTCTTTAGTCCAAAACTACTCTTAGTTTGTTTTCTCGTTTTGCGTGCCTAGCACGGTTATTCGTCTTTATGTTTTCAAAAACGAGTTTGGCCACATACGGCCCGAAAATAGTTGTTATTGATATTTTAATTAAAGTGGTGAAATTAGAGCTCGGTTTAGTCACCCCGTTTGGCTGCGGGGCCCGTTTCCGTCTTTAATATACCGGAAACGACTAAATCGGGTAAAATTACCCAAATCATCCGAATTACTTTCGGATGACTTATTTTTACTTGATTAACTTAGTTTCATGAAAATAGTCCATTTTTAGGGTTTTTACACACCAGTCAGTTCGCTTAGGCGAACTTTGCCGGTTTACGCGTTTTAAGCTTTAAAAGTTTGTTTTTATGTTCTATTTAGCACAAATAATTATCCGTTTGGTCTCGGATCTTGAAATTTTGCACAAATCAGTTTTTGACAGTAAGGAATTTTATAAAAATATTTCCAGAATTAATTTTTATATTTAACATTTATTTATCTATTTTTAAACGTCATTTAAACACCAAATATGTCGAAAATACCAAACGACCTTAGAAACATCCCAAATTTTTCGGGGATGACTCCTGCCATCCACATAGTTCCCAGTAATTTTTACAGAACCAAAAACTCATTTTTCAAGCTATTTTTACCAAAACCGAGCTAGAAAACCCTAGATCTCGTTTTACCGAAAAGCCTACTTAGACTTCTCCAATGGACCTGAAATTTTGTGTGTGACTTTTATATGTTATAAAAAGCTTATCTAAATTCTTCCAGAATTTTTCATGATGTTTAGCTATTTTTCACCATTTTTAGCCAAAACCGAGCATTAAATTCACCAAATATTCATCCTTTATCCAAAAATTACCAAAATTTCACAGATCTTATATTTTGATGTTTAGATCATCTCTGTGAAATTTCATGACTCAACTCTAAGTCTACCACAATCTGTCCAAATCTTACAAATCATACGAAAACCGAACTACCTTGTGTTTCTAGCTTTAGATCGCAAAGATCTTGATTTCTAGCCTTTGCTAGCAACTAGATACAACACCTACAAGCACAACAACACCACACCAAGCAAGTTATACCCACAATCAAGCCATTTCTTTCATGGTTTCGGTTAAGACATCAAAACAAAGATTTTAACCGTAAAAATTCGTTTTTGACTCTTTTAACTCCTTTCTTGGACCAAGATCCCTTGTATAACTTGTATACATCACTTGATCATGCAAGAATCGGTTTCATCTCGGGTTTTCACCCATTTTTCACTTGAAACCTCATTTTCTTGTAAATGACTCGAGAAAAGACGATGAACACGACTATAATCCGATCTTTACCTCGGTTTCTTGGTATAAATCAAAGGAGGTTGGATGAATGTGTAAAGGGTTGAGAGGATTTGGAGAGTTGGATGTTAGAAAAAAGAAAATGAAGTGTGTGTGTGTGAGACTATGGACCGATCGGTCCATTGTAAGGTGGGGGGGACCACATCTCAAACCATGGCCACACATTTGGATTGTGTAATCCGGATAATGTTGTGGATAATCTGGTTCAGTTCGTTTTTCGGTTAAACACTTAATTCGGCTTAAAACGAGGCTAAAACGGTCGTTTTTCGGCTTAAAAATAAAATTTATATAAAACCGATTTAAAATCTTTAAAAAACTTAAACCATGACATTTATTGACTCAACACATCATATTGTCGGTCATTGTGCATCTTTTTCGGCTTGATCGATCGTCTCTTGCTTGGTTTGATGTTAAAGGTTTCGTTTAACGTACCGACGTACTAATAAATCGAAATCCTTTTTCTGTGCTATAATTCACTTATCCCGAAGCTTTAATACTTCGTACACATCACTAAACATTATATATTTCGTCTATAATGTAATCCCCGATTCGTTCGGGTTTCAATAATCGTTCATCGATTAATCGTAATTTCAATACGACTAGCTGTATATTCGAGTATAATTCGTACTGTGAATCTTATATACTCGTATAAACACATTATAATTCATATATTCAGTATTGAATAACACGTAAATAGTATATTCCGGCTAGGGTATACCTGAATTTGCCGGAATCGTTACAAGTTTGGCAACGAATTAGGGGCATTCTAAAATATTAAAAGAGATATGGTATAAGTACGATATAAGTATGAGGAAAATGAGTAAATATGGGGTTTTAATGATTATGAGTCCTAGAGTTATGAGGATGAGAATGTTAGTAAAACTATTTTATACTTGAATCAAAAGATAAAATGTATGTATATATATAAGTTTCAAACTTTTGACATTCGAAAATTGAAGGATTTGAGATATTGAAGTACATATATAGTCGGGAAAGTCGTACATGAACCACCATGATTTGATATCCCGACAAATAAAACTTTTATCAAGTAATAGATGGAGTCGAACATGTGCACGTATCACCGCGTCTTTCATGTTGTTGACTCAAATCACAATAATAACATATAATAAAAACGGAGATACAACGAGATGTTAAAAACACTTGTCCACGTATCACCGTGGCTTTTATGTTTCCAACGCCAAAATATAAGGAGACAACTGGAACGCTTGGATTAGACAACTTAAAGTTGTTGACAAGTATAACACAGCTCGTTGTCCTAGAAGATGAACACTACAATTCAACCATCCCAGGTAAGTAAATCACCTTCGATTCTTGGAATATTTTTGTAAAATGATCGTTTCATAGTGTTTCGCCCTCTAATATGGCTACAAACCCGTTATAGAGTCAAGCTTTAAAGAGATTATAAAAAACAGGATCCAAGTTAAGCTTGTGATCCACAAAACACAATATAAAAACTAATGTTTTTTCGTTTAAGGTAAGGATACCTTAGAAGACTACGATATTGTGTGTACGTGTACATTTATGATTAGATGAATTTTAAACAACTTTATATATAAGTAATTTCTAATAAACAATCAAGTAGGGTAAACACTTATAAGCAACACGTATAAGGACCCTAAAGCATAAACTATACAAGGTCGTTACGTCTAATCACCTATCCTATAGTCGATGACTCTGATACCAATCGGTCACACCCCAACCAAAAGTGACAAAAAAGTCGGAGCACAACTGATTGCGCATTTCACAACGACACTATTAAGTGACAATATTTAAACAACTCACTTAAATTCATAATATCGTAAATAACACAACATTGTTCATAAAAATAACCGAATAAATAGTCAAACAAATGAATTATTCATTTATATCTAATAACCTAAACAGTCACAAGATAATAGTTCTTCAAGTCTCCAAATCAACCAAGTAATAAACCTGTAACATTGCATAAAATAAACTTTGTCAACACGAATGTTGATGAGCAATTTTCATAGTTTTGAACAATAAGTATATAATAGATGAAATCCACAACTCGTATATGGAACAATAAACAATAACAACTTTTTACATATGCAAACAGTAAATAGTCTGAGACGTCTTTCTATATGGTAACAACCAAATATACTCAGATAATAGTTGCCCTATGTTACTAAAAATTAAGCTAAAATATTTAGGGGTGCGTATGATCATACTTAATAGTTTCATAGAGGCTAACCCACCTAGAGAAATAAAGATATAGCATGTAATCATGTAAAGCATATAACACCAAATTGAGCATTTATTTAAGTAACATACACTAAAGAGTTTGTGGTTTGAGACACAAGTACAAATCATTTGAATTTGAATAAGTATGCAATGCCACCCCCAAAACTTAAGATTGTGAAAACCCGAGCCCCGGTTGCGGAAGCGTGAATAGTCGGTATTAACGGTGCGGAGCTCAGATCTAGGGTTAGGATCGAATCTCTCACTTATTCACTCTTGAACGATATTTGGACGGATGAGATGTATTGGGAGAGACCTGATTCGATTTACAATAATCAATAATGTAGGAAGAACAAATATATGTAATCGAAACACAATAGATAGATGTAAGAGTATGATTTCTTTAACCGAATGATTGTCATGAAGAATGTATATTATTATTATTGTATTCAATTTAAAAAGGATATTTCTGTTAGTGTTCTGATTAGGGTTATTTTTCTTTATTCCTTTGTTAGTTATTGAAGATCATTTGAGGTTTATGATCCCGATAACAAAATCATGACTGGACAAGTTGCTGGAACTTTACACCCTTCTAAATCATGAACATTTATTACTATTATATTATTATTTTGTATATGATTAGAGCGGTTTGTTACAATGGAACTCTAATTGATCTTGAAGAAAGTCATCCCTGCTATTCATCGATGTTAAAACATCTTATTGATGCAAGTACTATGTTTTATATTTATAAATCTTTGTTTCTATAGGTATGACCACATCCAGATTCGTCTTGATTGATTTTATGTTAGATGTTTTACTGATAAACTCCAAAATTGTGATCTATAAATTTACGTTTAACTTTAATCAGAGCCCTCAAGCTGAAGTGAATTAGGTTTTGTTTACTTTCAAAGTTAAAGTTTCAGATTATTGAATATGGTAGCTTTAATGTTTTGGGCTAAACACCTCAGTAGGGTATTCTAGTGGAGTTTAACTTAATTGATCAAACGGTTATTTTTAAATTTAATTTCATGCTGATTGGTTTTAATTTACTTAAGTACTTCAGTGGGGTATTCCAGTAAACTTTGGGTTTCATAGTCAAATAATTTCTTTTATGCATATTGGATATAACTTATTTTAAGGACTTGTAAATTGTTTTATCTCCTGATTTATTTGTAGATCAGAACTCACTTTAATTTAGATGCTTATTTAATTTGCAACGTTTTTTTTCTCATCTATTTGTTTTACTTTTGAATTTATATGGTTTTGTTTAATAATATATTTTTTAGTTAACGATATTGGTGGTGTCTGAAACTTCACTTTCAACTCAATATTACTACATGTTTTACTTATATGTAAGTTTAATTACCTAAATTGAACGAAGGTGTTATCTGCAGTTTTGCACATAAATAAAGAAATAATATAATTTCGCATATTAAAAACAGAGAATTGTTCTTGCAACTTGAGTTGTGTGCTATTTCTTTGAAGTAGCAATCTTATGAGAGTTTCTTTGTACTACACTCAAGGTCAGTTGTTGTTTCTACTATATATGTAATATGTGTTTATAATGTGCTCTTGGGTATGTATGTGACTTTGTATGTTGGTAATATGTAGTTTAAAACCTTTTTTTACACTAATCTTTTAATAATTATAGTGTCAAACGTGTGTTTTATCTTCGACGAAGTTCGTAAAAAATGAGCAAAGAATACATTTTTGTGAGACAAGACATATTTTATGAGACGAGAATGAAGTCTCTATAATTAGGTAAAAAGAAAATGTATGCAACTTTTTTTACCTTTGATAATTATTTTTGTTACAACAATAGTATGATAACTACCAAAATCTGTTTATTAAAAGACTAAAAAGAAAATAATCACTTGTAGGTAATACCAACTTTCTATTGCAAAAGAATCTCAAATGTTGAAGCATTTGACATGATTAAAAAATCTTATTTCAAGAACATTGTTGCTGTTGTTTTGGGTATCGAGTAGCAACTTACTGATATTTTATCATCAGATATCAAGCATGTTGAAAACATGGTGAATTCTGGAATAAATATCTCCATGCATCAATACAACAAGTTCAGAAAGTTAAAGTTTAAGGTGTTGGTCTCTTTCTCAATTGATGCGGGTCATAAAATCATAAACAGTCCAGTGTTAACAAGAAGCGTATTTGATTGAGATTCAGTCATAATGGAGGTTACATACTTTGTTTAAATTTAGACCAAAATATTTAGCTTTATCTTTTAAGAAAATGGGAAACACTAGGCCGTTGGCATAATGGAATCCTTGGTATTCCAAGGTACCTTATCATTACTTTGTTCATGTTCGTCATAAAAAATAAGGGCATGTCCTTGTGCATTCATGTTCGTTCATTTAAAATCTAAATAAAAAAGTCTAATGCATCAACAATTTATCCATAAAACACATCTAAATTAGTGGCTTAAATTTACCTCATTCATTTTAACGAGCCCTTTTTATTTTCATATATATATATATATATATATATATATATATATATATATATATATATATATATATACTTAGATGTTTATAAAACAAACGAAAATACATCAACGTAAATATACGAGCATAAATGAACAACCATAACCGGATGCTCACGAACATAAATGAACAAACAAAATGCATGTTCATGTTCGTTTGTTTTTTAAATAAACGAAGATGAACTTCCAGGCGAACAGTTTGTTAATGTTCGGTTCTTTTATAGGCTTAAATTAGCATGTAAGTTGAATAGAAATACATCTAAAAGTTATAATAAATAGCGTATATTTTTAGAGTAGTAACTATAGATATATTTATATAAACACTTTTAGAAAACTTTCTACATTTACATGCAACATAATCCTAAAAGGGTCATATGGGTCACACGGGTTAAAAGTCGTCTGAAATTTAATGCATTGTGTTTTTATAATCATGCTAACAGGTTCGCGCAGTCCGACTTAACCTTGACAAAATTTTATGAATACCTTGACAGAAGATGAATGCTATTTTAGGTCCATTGTATCATCAAAATATAATTCTTCTGATAAAGAAGATACAACATGTACACACAGTTTATTTGTGATCATGCTTTGTAATGAACTGTTTATAGAAGAGTCATAATATCAACTTCATATTTAATAGGAGGAGTCATCAAGGTTAAAGCTTGTATTATCATTTGTTTCATTGAAATACCATGTGAACTCTATAAGTTAAGTGACAAGATTCATATTAATATTTTATATTCTTTTTAAACTTGTTGGCTTGAGTAAAAAAGTTAAAATTCACCCAATAAAACATATATAAAATATTTTAATATTTTTAGGAAACTGGTGGTTGTGGTGGTGACTGCCATGGTGGTGGTTGTGGTGGTGGTGTCAGTGCAATATGTCACATAAGCATGCCACATATATTCCAAATAACAATGTTACATCATGAAAACTAACGACGTTAGGATTTCGTTAGTCAGGGTTCATTGGTAGAAAAAAGATAAAAGGTGGGACTGTCATTAGTCATTTCGTTAGTTATGATCGGCAGTGGCCAAAGTTTTTAGTTGAGATTATTTTAAACCAATATATTATTTTAAAAGTGGTTATAAATTTTTATTGACACAGTGTTTGATTAAATAAACTAAGAACAAACACAAATCCCTTCAACAACCTACAAAGCTTCCGCTTAACAACAAAATTCGTCATATTTAAAGGGAATATTACCTTAGGGTTTCTAATTGTTAGATGAAATGAAGGATTTGATAAAGAAGGCGAGAAAAGAGTTTCTCAAGACAGCTTATTATCATTATAGCGTCACTTTCAAATGAACGCTTCCAAATATTACCCATTTTAAAATATAAGAAAGAAATAAATCTAAAAACTTCATATTACAAAAATTTATGTATAAAATATTAAAAATGTAAACATTATTAATAAAAAAATAGATTTTTAAAAACTTAGTTTTCACATATGATCATAATTTTTTTGTTAATATAATTCATAAACTAATTAAGTTCTATTATATATGATAATAATAAAAACTAATTAAGAAATTAAATGTTCTTTTAATACACAACAATAACTAAACTACAAAATCTATAAATACAACAAATACATACAAAATAATAAGAAAATCACAAACTAAACATCATACTAGGAAAATATAATAAATTAATAATTCACCTAAAAATGAAATGATAACACATGACGTGCCCATTTCAGATAGACGTGAAACTAGAATTGGCCTATAGAAATTCAAATACATCAATTTGTTAAAAGTTCAATTCACTATTAAGCAAAAAATACATATTTTAAACAACAAAAAAAATGTTTGGCCACATTAATTGGCACACATGAGAGCTCATTTTTGGTTATCAATTAAAAAACATATACGTTCTACATCACCAACGAACCTTAATAACTCAATACAAATGAAAATAACACAAACCATATAAATTTGATTATGCATTCATGTATATTAAGACGAAAATTCGCATCTTAAATAACAAAATGTTGGGTCACGTTAACTACTAGACCAATGAGACCCATTTGAGATATAAATAAAAAACAAAACAAACTATACTTTAATTATAGCTAATAAATATAACATATTTTATAAGTTCATGTAACCTTTAAGTTTAATACCTAACTGCATCCTACATGAAAAATATATATAAACAATAACTAAAAACAAAAAAAATATTTAAAAAAAAACTAAAAGTAACCCGCGTAACACACGGGCTAATATCCATATTCTTACATCTAATATTAAAAAGGAATTTTGATTGTTTATGAGTTTGAATTTTTCATAATAAACTTATTAGGTTCCTTAAATGAACTATTTCCTAATAAACGATTTTGGAGTATTATACTTAATCAAAACATATTCCTAAACCCTAAAATAATCTAGAAACTCAGCCCACATCTCTAAAAAATTAGTTCATAATGGTTCATGGTGTTTTGTTCAAGAACTTTCATCTTTCGGTTTGACTTTCAAGCTACAAAACCCTTTGACTTGTGTTTCCTTGTTGTTCCATTCATCTTCCGGGTAAGTTGTCTTCATGAAAAAAAAACATTTATTTTTGTCTAACAAAATCCCTCAATCAATTTTACTGATTGATGGGGTTTTTTCAGTCAATTGCTCTTGTAACATCCCGAAATTTCTAAAAATAATATTAATATTAATTATATTATTTAATATTAGTGGGAAAATGATTAAATAAAGTAGGAGATATTATGTGTCGGGCTAGTGTTGGGTTAAATGAATATGGGTTATGGACTTGGGTTATGAATGAGAGAAGGAAATACCATGGGCTTAAGCCCATGATCCATAATTATATACACCTTAATTACCCATTTAGTCATTAATTTACACATATTCCATACACCACCAAAACACACACTTAAGCTCTATCTCTCTAATTTCTCTCCTTTCTCTAGCCGAACCAAGATAAAAAACCGATCCCGGTCCAAGGTAATGAAAGTATGATGTTGTATGAACTCAAACCCGTTTGATTTAGTCGCGAAACGACGAGCCGACACCTTTAAACCTTAAAGTATTAAAAGGTTAACAATAAAATATCATCATGAAATTCTAATGGAAAATGTGTTAAGACGGTTAATGAAAATAAAATTTTTTCAAGCTGACCTGGCAGCTTAACCCCAGCCAGGGGCTCTGCCCCTTGGACCCTTCTAGGGGTTGCCACCCCGCTGCCAGGGGCTGGAGTAAAAAGACTGCCGTAAGCTACGATGGGTACGGTAGCCATCGTAAGCTACGGTGGGTGCTGGAGTAAAAAGACTGTCGTAAGGCAGTTAACAATCACCGTCAGCTTTTTGGAAGCCACCGTAGCTTACGATGGGCACGACGCAGGAGTCATAACTGCCATTATAACTTATATTTATGGACGGCTTTTCACATTATCATCACATCTTTTCATCTAGAGACGACAAAAGGGCGATTTTGATAGATTATTGATCAATTGTGAGTGTGGTAGTCATAAAACACTTGTTCTTAATTCGTATGACTATTATAATCTAAGGGATGACGAACAGAATCATGCTCGGCTAAATTCCTTCGTGTTTTCCCTCGGATTCTAAGGTTTATTAAGTTTTTTTGGTTGAATGTTTAGACAATTTCTGAGATAAAATTTGATCTTATTGATTTTGTTATTATGTGTTTGTGTATTGGTTGATAGATTGTTAGTTTATCGATTTCGTGTTCTAAACCGTCAATTCTTGGTTCTTTAAGTAATCGAGATTAATCGGGAGGGATTTAGGGTTGGATAAACTAATTGGTTTTTGAGTGATTACCTTGTGTTGTATAATCCAAGTACTTGATCTTCAATTATCGCAATCACTTACATAAACACGAACTTTATTTATTGATCTCAGTTAAACATTAACTGTAACATTCATGGAAACCGGAAACCGAGGGAAGACATATTTTCTCATATTGATTTAAACCCATTTATTTGCTTTAGTTCTTTTTGTTATTCAAATCAAACAACCAAATCATTGAATTTACTTTTTGTACTTAGTTTAATTTAGATAAATATTATAGCTACTCAGTAACGCATTTTCCATTTACTCCTTGTGTTCGATACCCGCTTACCGCTATCTAATTAGTTTTAATCGGTTTATTTTTTAGTGAGTCTTCGACCTCACGTCAAATTTTGGCGTCGTTGCCAGGGAGTTGTGCGCAACGTGTGTTAGCTTAGTAGTTTTTGTTAGTTATTTTAGTGGTTTACGCTGGTTGTGTTAGTATGCAGGTACCTACAGGTGTATGCATACTAGAAAATATAACAGGTCATCACCACTAGTAATCGATCCCGAGATTGATATAACGCTTCGAAGAAACCGAGTCTTACTCAGAGAGAACAAGCTTCTTGGTTCTCCAACCATTCAACAATCACAATCAAGCAACCAATATCAACCCCAACCTTTCATGTAACATTCAAGATCACAAGGTGACGGATACGGGTATGGGTTTGACAATGAATTTGAAGGGTATGAAGTGGAAGGTTACTACATGGGAGGTGACGGAAGCAAAAGGGTAAATCTGGGAAATTTTGGTTATGGTCAATGGCAACAACCGGAACCGTTGCAAGAGCTTAATCGACAACAACCACTGCCGGTTGTCCAACAAAACGTTCAACTACCACCGATTCAACAACAAGCTCAACAACAACCACCATTTGTTCATCAACAAGTTCAACCGCCACCGATTGTTCAACAACCACAAGGGCAACCTCCATATCAACAATTTCAACAACAAATGCCCAAAATTTGACGTGAGGTCAAAGACTCACTCAATATTAAACCGATTACAACTAATTAGATAGTGGTAAGCGGGTATCGAACATAGGGATTTAGTGGAAAATGCGTTACTGAGTAGCTATAAAATTTATCTAAATTAAACTAAGTACAAAAAGTAGATTCAATGATTTGGTTGTTTGATTTGAATAACAAAAAGAACTAAAGCGAATAAATGAGTTTTAATCAATATGAAAAAATATGTCTTCCCTCGGTTTCAGGTTTCCATGAATGTTACACTCAATGTTTAACTGAGATCAATAAATAAAGTACGTGTTTATGTAAACGATTGCGATAATTGAAGATCAAGTACTTGGATTATACAACGCAAGGTAATCACTCAAAAACCAATTAGTTTATCCAACCCTAAATCCTTCCCGATTAATCTCGATTACTTAAAGCACCAAGAACTGACGGTTTAAAACACAAAATCGATAAACTAACAATCTATCAACCAATACATAAACACATAATAACGAATTCAATAAGATCAAATATTATCTCAGAAATTGTCTAAACATTCAACTAAACAGATATAATAAACCTTACAATCCGAGGGAAAACACGAAGGAGTTTAGCCGAGCATGATTCAGTTCGTCATCCCTTTGATTATGATAGTCATACGAATTAGGAACAAGTGTTTTGTGATTACACACTCACAATTGATCAATAATCTCTCAAAATTGCCCTTTTGTCGTCTCTAGATGAATAGATGTAATGATAATGTGAATAGCCATCCAAAAATATAAGTTATAGTGGCGGTTACGATTCCAGCGTCGCGCCCACCGTAAGCTATGGTGGCAACCCACAAGGGAGTATTCCTGCCATTACTGATGAGGAGGCTAAACTCACAAGGGAGACTCAAAGACGGTTGAACCCAAATTTGCGAGAAGTGGTGAAAAAGGAGGTTATCAAATGGTTGGATTCGGGGATCATTTATCCAATTTCAGACAGTGCATGGGTAAGCCCGACACAGGTAGTGCCAAGAAAGCCGACATCCAGGTAATAAAAGGTGATAATGGTGAACAAATCGCCACCCGACCAGTAACCGGGTGGCAAGTGTGCATCGATTATAGAAAATTAAATAATGCAACCTCAAAAGACCATTTTCCACTACCATTTATTGACCGAATACTTGAAAAACTTTCCGGTCAAAAATATTATTGTTTTTTGGATGGATATTCGGGTTACAATCAAATTGCAATTCATCCCGATGACCAACATAAGACCACTTTCATGTGTCCATATGGTACTTTTGCGTTTAGGAGATTGCCATTTGGACTGTGTAATGCTCCGGCTACCTTTCAATGATGCATGATGAGCATCTTTTCTGAAATGGTCGGGGAATCACTTGAAGTTTTTATGGACGATTTTTCTATTTTTGACTCAACATTCGATTCGTGTATCGTTGATTGAGAAAAAGTTTTAAAACGATTTATTGAGACAAACTTGGTGTTGAGTTGGGAAAAAAGTCACTTCATGGTGCAAGAGGGCATTGTGTTGGGTCATGTGGTTTCAAGTAGGGGAATGGAAGTTGACCAAGCTAAAATAAAAGTAATTTCATCTTTACCACCCCCAAAAAATGTTAAAGGGGTGAAATCGTTTTTGGGACATGCTGGATTTTATAGGATATGCATTAAAAGTTCTAGTGCAATTTCAAAACCTTTGTGTAATCTTTAATTGAAGGATGTCCCCTTTGAGTTTACTGATGAATGTTTGCAAGCTTTTGACAGTTCGAAGGAGAATTTGGTACAAGCACCCATTCTGCAATCACCGGATTGGTCAAGCCCATTTGAAATCATGTGTGATGCTAGCGATAACACGGTTGGAGCGGTATTGGGTCAACGAGTAGAGAAAAAGCCGGTGGTAATATACTATGCAAGCAAAACTTTATCCGAGACGCAATTAAATAACACCACTACCGAAAAAGAGTTACTTGCGGTGGTGTACGCCGTGGATAAATTTCGGTCGTATATTTTGGGAAGTAAAGTTTTGGTGTACTCGGATCATAGTGCGGTCCGGTATTTGATGGAAAAGAAAGACGCGAAACCGCATTTGATTCGATAGGTGTTATTGTTGCAAGAATTCGATCTTGAAATCGGGGACAAGAAAGGTTGTGAGAATGTAGTGGCGGATCACTTGTCTCGGATTCCACTGGAATGTATTGACGATTCGATAGAGATAAACGAACAGTTTCCCGATGAACAACTGTTAACCGTATCGACCGCTCCGTGGTATGCTCATTTTGTGAATTATTTAGCCACGATATCTATGCCAAGTCATTGGGTGAAGAAAAGAAGGTAACGGTTCATGGCTCAAGTGAAACAATATATTTGGGATGAACCGGATTTGTTAAAGATTGGTTCGGATCAAGTTATACGAATATGCATTCCCGAGTCCGAGATGTTGGAAGTTTTGACTCATGCGCATGCATCCGCATGCGGGGGTCATTTTAGTGGTAAAAACACGGGCTACCAGGTGCTTCAATGTTTATTGGCCCACCATTTTTAAAGATTCAAGTGAGTATGCCCGACATTGCTTGAATTGCCAAAAGTTGGGTAGTATCTCGAAACGGGATGAAATGCCATTGCAACCGATTTTGGAGTTAGAGTTTTTTGATATTTGGGGAATTGATTTTATGGGCCCGTTTCCAAACTCAAATGGATTTTTATATATCTTGGTTGCGGTATATTATGTGTTTAAGTGGGTAGAGGCGGTAACAACAAGAACCAGTGACCATTCGGTAGTTTGCAAATTCGTTCAATCAAACATCTTTGCTTGGTTTGGTATCCCGCGGGTTATTATTAGTGATGGTGGATCTCATTTCAAAAATTTCAATTTTGGGAAACTTTTAAAAATATACAATGTGAATCACCGCATTGCTACTCCATATCATCGACAAACAAGTGGACAAGTTGAAGTGTCCAATCGCCAAATTAAAGAAATCTTGATGATGCGTTGTGGGCATATCGGACCGCCTACAAAACTCCTATTGGCACAACTCCTTATCGGTTAGTTTATGTTAAAGGGTGTTATTTACCAATGGAGTTGGCACATAGGGCGTTTTGGGCGGTCAAGAATGTGAATGCGGATTACAAGGAAGCGGGTGAATTGAGGAAGTTGAAATTGAATGAGATTGAGGAAATCCGGGATGAAGCGTATGAATGTGCTTCCGCTTACAAAGACAAGCTAAAAAAGGTCCATGATGCAAAATTGAGAAAAAAGACCTTTGAAGCGGGTCAAAAGGTGTGGTTGTACAATTCAAGGTTGACGTTATTTCCGGTTAAGTTAAAGAGCAAGTTGATGGGTCCATATATCATCACAAGAGTGGGTCATTTTGGTGATGTGGAGATAGAAAATGTTAAAGACCAAACAAAAAAAGTGGTGAACGGTCAAAGACTTAAACCTTACTTGGAAGGAAAAGACATCAATGTGCTCGATGTGGATAAGGTGTGTTATTTGTTAAGCTCACCGGATGAGGAAACAAGTTAAAAGGCCAAGGTATGTTGTATATTTTTAGTGTAGGTTAATTTAGTTTTTATTAAGTTTGGTTTTAAAAATTACCGTTCTCGTCTTTAAGTAAGTTCAACTCAAGTGCGGGAAATTTTAACAAATTTCTTTACCGTGTTGGGGACAACTCGGGTTTTTCAAAGGGGGTATGGTAATTTGTGTAATTTTTGGTTTTTGTAAGTTTTTGTTTGTGTTTTTATAATAAAAAAAAATTGAAAACCATCCACCGTAAGCTACGGTGGGATTTAAATAACCCACGCTGGCCAGGAACTGTTGTACGGTGGGATTTTAACCTAAGGTTTACCATACCGTAGCTTACATTGGGACATGCGCAGCTGGGTATCGGTTTTATTAAAAAATAATAAATAAATAAAATATTTTACTTTCACAATTAACTTACACCACACACGAGATTCTATCTCTTTCACCACTCATTCCACCAACATCTTCTTCATCATCTCAAAACCTTCAAACCCTAACTCTCACTTCATACCATCATAACTTTCTCACTTCTTAACCAAATCGATCGATTTTTGCGTCTAAAATGGCTAGAATTTCACAAGGGTTTCAATTATACCATTGTATTTGAGATAATCTCTCGTTTTGCTGGTCGATTTTGGATAATTAGGTCCAAAAATTGAGGGTTTTGGTGTATTTTGAAGCTTTGTTCATCTTCATCTTCTACAACACCAAGAATTGGTCAAAAAGGGAAGGAACCGGTTGGGTCCTCAAGAAACCCTGCTGATCAACCAAAAAGAAGAGGGTTAGTTCTTCAAGCAGATATGGACGAAGAGGAAGAAGATCAAATAGGAGAAATGCCAATTTGGAAGTCAGGGTCTTTGGCAGATCAGCCTCAGGAATGGCAAGAAACACTATTTCATGATCAAATGAACTCGTTGAGGCAGCGTACTGATGTGTTTATTTGCGAAAAAGAAGTTAGAGAAGAGGATTTTGGACCATTTGGGGTTACCGATAAATTCAGAGCATTTGGGGTTGGGAAGTAACCTAAAAGTGTTGGGACAACGAATCAACTAACTTATTTGATGTAGAGATTCAAGAATGGATGGCTACCTTACGACGGGATACAAGTAACCATCCATCAAAGAACAAGTTAATTGGTACTGTGAATGGGTTTCAAGTGGAAATGTCGTTTGATAGTTTGAGACGGGTAGCAAAGTTTGATAGTAAACCGCGAAACCAGTATATGTTTCCAAGTTTGGATGATTTGTATTTGGCCCCTGAGATGCACCCGATGTGGAACACCATGTTAGATGATCTGTTTTATCCGGGACATACGCCGGGAAGTTGTACAGAAAAAATATGAGAATGGAAGCAAAATTGATGTTAACGATAAGCATCAATAACATCATCCCGCGTCGGGGTGATAGGGTCGAGGTACGATATCCCGAAGTTCCAATATTATACAAAATGTTACATGGATCACCGCTTATTTCATACCGTTTCTTGGTAATGAGTAATATATGGATAAGCCGAAATAGTGTGGATAGAAAAATCATACCTCACTGTCGATTGATCATCGCATTGTTGAAGAAGTACGGGGAAATTGGTGTAGGTGATAAGGGTTCTTACAAGAGGTTCAAACCTTTCGACATTACACGTTTGGGGTCCGGTTGGGTATACTCTCAATCCGAACGGTACCATAAATGAAAAGTGATGGAAGGAAATGGAGAGTATTGAAGGAAGATTCAAGAACATTGAATGCGGGTGAAGCAGATGACCCGGAAAGTGAAGATGAGGTAAGTAGTGATGAGGCGTATCAAGATGATCCAAATGTAGCTCGCATGGAAACGGATTACGTGGGACCGAGTTGGGATGGAAGGCAACCGGGTATGCAGTCGGGCTATGTGGGAAGTGCGTTTGACTATGAACAAAGGCCAAATGATTCGAATTGGGCCTATCAAAGGACTTTGCAAGAGGTGGAAGAACGACAAAGACCACCTAAGTTTGGGAATTGGTCTGAATCTTCCCAAACTATATTTGATCTACAAACTTTCATGGGTGCAAGTATGGAAAGGGTGTTAAAGCAAAATTATGATCGCCAAGAGCAATGGAACCGGACTCATGCTTATGCTTTTGAGAAAGAGATAAAAAGCCGGTATATTGATGATCATAATAGACGGATGCACGATGCGTGGCATGCGGGGAAACCAGTTGTGGCTGATCCGCCATTCGTGGACTACACTACTTTCCACCATATGATGGAAGTGTGTCATACCCGACGCCACCATTGCATCACTCTATGTGGGTGCTGGAGTAAAAAGACTGTCGTAAGGAAGTTAACAACCACCGTCAGCTTTTTGGAAGTCACCGTAAGCTACAGTGGCCACCGTAGCTTATGGTGGGCGCAACGCAGGAATCGTAATTGCTATTATAACTTATATTCTTGGACGGCTTTTCACATTATCATCACATCTTTTTATCTAGAGACGACAAAAGGGCGATTTTGAGAGATTATTGATCAATTGTGAGTGTGGTAATCATTAAAAACTTGTTCTTAATTCGTATGACTATTATAATCGAAGGGATGACGAACCGAATCATGCTCGGAAAACTTCTTCGTGTTTTCACTAGGATCGTAAGGTTTATTATGTTTGTTTGGTTGAATGTTTAGACAATTTCTGAGTTAATATTTGATCTTAATGATTACGTTATTATGTGTTTGTGCATTGGTTGATAGATTGTTAGTTTATCGATTTTGTGTTCTAAACCGTCAGTTCTTGGTGCTTTAAGTAACTGAGATTAATCGGGAGGGATTTAGGGTTGGATAAACTAATTGGTTTTTGAGTGATTACCTTGCGTTGTATAATCCAAGTACTTGATATTCAATTATCGCAATCGTTTACATAAACACGAACTTTATTTATTGATCTTAGTTAAACATTAACTGTAACATTCATGGAAACCTGAAACCGAGGGAAGACATATTTTCTCATATTGATTAAAACTCGTTTATTTGCTTTAGTTCTTTTTGTTATTCATATCAAACTGACCAAATCATTGAATTTACTTTATGTACTTAGTTTAATTTAGATAAATTTTATAGCTACTTAGTATCTCATTTTCCACTTACTCCCTGTGTTCGATACCCGCTTACCGCTATCTAATTAGTTGTAATCGGTTTATTTTTTAGTTAGTCTTCGACCTCACGTCAGTGCCTTCCTGACCAAGCAGTGGGTTATGCCACTCAGTCATTTGGAGATGAGGCTATGTACTGGTGGGAACCTGTGGAAAAAAGGAAGACCTAAGAAGAGATTAAGGAAATGAGGAGGATTGACCTGAAGGAGTTAGTGATGAAAAGGTTATGTGCTGATGCCGAGGTTGAGAGGGCCGAGATGAAGTTTCTGAATCTGAAAGCAGGCAAGATGACACACCGCGAGTACACCACTGAATTTAACTGCATGTCTAGGCCGGTGCCTAACATGGTGAAAACTGAGGCGAAACGGATCAAGTGCTACGTTAGGGGGCTTCCACAAAAGGTCCGCATGTTAGTCAGGACTAACAAACCTACTACCTTTGAGTCTGCTGTGGAGTTAGCAGAGGTGGTTTATGATGATCTGGCAGCGGATGATGTGGAGTGTAAGATAAGGAAGAAGGGAAAAGTACCAAACGGACTTCAGATGTCGTGGAGTATGCAAGGAAGAAGACACATAAGATTGCAGACAAGGAAACATGGAAAGTGTGCGGGAAAATGCACATGGGAGAATGCAAGGCTGGTCCAAACCAGTGCTACCGGTGTGGGAAGAAGGGACACATCTCTCATGAGTGCACCGAGGACCAGAAATGTTACAAGTGTGGTAAGTCAGGTCACATAGCTAGAGAATGTGGAGAAGCCGTGGCAGTGGAGGGAAGAAGGGGAGACGCATGAAAGGATGGTTTATCGGTCACTGATAAGGTTGCAGAAGAATAAGTGGCTCGTCATAGTTGTTTTATGTTAGTACTATTAAGTGGTGTTTTATGTTACAGTTGAACCTATGTTTGTCTAGCAAGCTTGAATGATTTCCTTTTTATGTTTTATGAACTACTTGTGACTTCTTGTGATTTTGTATGAATGACTTATGAGTCATCTTGAATGCATATTGGTAATGGCAAATAGTTGTGTGGTGGTAAAACGTCGCCTTAGGAGTTAGCATTATTATATAAGACAAGGTTCCTTGGGAGGACGAGACGAGACCTGGTACATCGAGGGCCTCATGGACAATCTACCTTAATAGCTAAAACACATGATCACCGCTCGATGCTGCAAGTCTGGAGTAAGAAGAGTAACCCATAAAACAAAGACGATTAAATAAAGTGTGTGAAAATAAGGAGTGTTCCTTTTACAAGGAATAAGTTAGGTTTCGGGGACGAAACCTCTTTAAGGGAGGAAGACTTGTGACATCTCTAAATTTCTAAAACTAATATTAATATTAAATATATTATTTAATATTAGTGGGAAAATGATTAAATAAAGTCGGAGATATTATGAGTCGGGCTAGTGTTGGGTTAAATTGATATAGGTTATGGACTTGGGTTATGAAGGATAGAAGGAAAGACCATGGGCTTAAGCCCATGATCCATAATTATATAAATCTTAATTAACCATTTAATCATTCATTTACATAAATTCCATACACCACCAAAACACACACTTAAGCTCTATTTCTAATTTCTCTCCTTTATCTAACCAAACCAAGATAGAAAACCGATCCCGATCCAAGGTAATGATAGTATGATGTTGTGTGAACTCAAACCCGTTAGATTTAGTCGCGAAACGACGAGCCGATACCTTTAAATCGTTAAAATCATGAGATTCGGGTGGAATCGGGTATAAACCAAAGCTAAGATGAGCTTAGAGGTCACCCTAGCTCAGATATGGATCGAACGGGACGAAAAAAGGTGAGAAACGGTGGAAAACGAGTGAGATCTCGTTTTTCCAGCGAAGCCGCGGTTTTCCGGCGATGGCGCCGGAAAGTATGTACGAGGTAAGGCAATGTCATAGAATGTTTCTGACATTCTATGACCTAATCCTAATTCGTTAACGGGGAGTTAAGGAATTAGTGATAATTCGTTGACGGGGAGTTAACGAACTAGGGGTGATTCTTCAAGTGATTCGTTAATGGAAGCTTAACGAACTAGCCTTAGTTCGTGTCCCAGTTCGCTAAGGAAGAGATAACGAACTAGGACTGATTCGTCAAGGGACCAGTTCGTTATAAGGTCCAATTCATTTACAGGACCAGTTTGTTATATGGTTTAGTTCGTTTCAAAGACCAGTTCGTTATGACAACCCAATTCGTTAAAGAACCAAGTAACGAACTAGAAGTTTAATTAAATGACACAACAATCCCTTGGAATTTATTAATTTATGGAAGATACCTTAAAGGATTAAGAGGTTAATAATAAAATATCATCATGAAATCCTAATGGAAAATGTGTTAAGACGGTTAATGAAAATGAAATCCTAATGGAAAATGTGTTAACCCCAGCCAGAGGCTCTGCCCCTTGGACCGTGCTAGGGGCTGCCACCCCTAGACCCCGCTGCCAGGGGCGCTGCCCCCAGACCCCCATTCGTTGAGGGTTATAATTAAACTAGAAACACGATATGGGTAGTGAAAGTTAATTGATACGTGTAATTGTTATACAGTTAGTCGCGCACAGCTAAAGAAAGGAATAACCATTAACGGAGAACGTAACCGAGTTCAGGTGAGTTTCTAGCCCCACTTCCTTGTGATGTTTTCGGGTCTGTGTGCATACTCGATGTGAAGTGTGAATACACTTACCTTAAGTGGTAAGTGTATGCTATAATGTTTGATAAGATATATATATATATAGATGTTATGAATGGATGTATGTTGATGCGTGAACGATCTTAGGATATTGCACTTGTAGACAGGGAAGGTAACGTTAGTTGGTGCGCGAACGATCTTCGGATATTGCACGTACCGTCAATGGGAATGATCTCCAAGGGGTTATTAGTGTGTGTAAATGTTATGATGTAACTTGATTATTACATAATTGATGTAATGATATAAAGTGTGTTGTAGACAAGTAGAAGTAGAGTGTGATAGAAGTGGTAAGGGTCTAGTAAGGGTGTTAGTGGCATGACGATAGTACGTGGTAGGGTAAGCCTATACGTGACTTTGTTATTAAAGTGGCATAACGTGAGAGCGTGGTAGGGTAAGCCTATATGTGTCTTCGTTATTAAGTGGCATAACGTGAGTACATGGGGGGGCAAGCCTCTATGTGCTTCCGTAAACAAGTGGCTAAGGTGGTTAGGGGGCAGTTAAGTGGTTAAGCGGTAAGGTGAACAGGTTAGACAGTGGACTATGTGTATTAGGATACGTAAATAATGCATGTAATGGTTGTATGTTAAGCTGCTCGATTGACTAGAACTCACTCAGCGTAGTTGACTTTTAGTATGCACGCAGGTGAGCAGATTAATGATCTAACACGAGGATGGCACATGGCATGAATTAAACGTCTGGCATCTGAATATGGGAGAAATGATGTTTTAAATATAATGTTTTGTGTTATGGTATCAAAGGAAAGATTTGATGTTTTGCAACGAATGATTTAATGTACGTTTCCACGAAAGTTTTAATGAACTCTGATTTGTAGAACTGTGTTTCTGAGTAAATCCGATGTTAAAGTAAGGCTACCAGGTTCGGGGCCTTACAGCTCTCCGGCCCGTTTTAGAGCATAATAGTCAAAATATTTGACTATCTGATTTCTCTATCTTCTGATCGAAATTAGTTTTTGGGCCAGAAGACTTTTATGTTTGTGAAATTCTGAGCATACTAGTAAGAACCCGACTTCCAACTCGAAGTTCGGATTCTGAACAGTACCAGCTTGCTTAAATCGTTAAAATCTCATAACTTGAGTTTTATACATCCGTTTTATCTGATTCTAGCGGTTGTGTTCTCTTTTTCAATTATAGTTTACTGTCTAAAAGTTCCATATAATTTCGTGTCGAGTTAGTTAGCTCGCTTAAGGCTCATGACTCATTTAATATCTTTGTTTTATCGTTTATCTCGCCTGAATATTAAGGTGAGTAATCACTCCCCTATTTTACTTGGTTTCAAACGTTGGGGACTTATGTGTACCTGTTAATTACTTATATACTCTATCGTATACTCATTAGCAAACTGTGATATTTGTGTGTGTAATAATTGAGTGACTATTTGTTATTTGTAAACATGTTTATTTGTTTATTTTATCTCATTCGGAGAGGTCCATCATAATAAGATTATAGTATGATCATAAGACGTTCGTAGGGGCCAAAGCCAGATTCGCAAGAAAATGATTTCATCGACGCTCATTATTTGCTCAATGGTTTGATTGTTTATACTCACGGATAACAGTTTTGCTCTTATATATATAGATATATATATATATATATATATATATATATATATATATATATATTATTGCTAGTGTCAAAACTGGTGGTTTACTCACTAAACAAGTGTTGTTGACAAAAAATCTATGTTGTACGCATTTACAGGTTTTCAGTTGGCTTGTTTATCAAAGTGAAGAACACATAGAGATGATCTTTAAGAGTAAAATCTATACAAGATTGTTTGATTTTCTTTTGTAATTTCTTTGAATTGATGTACTTGAATTTTAAATTAATTAATTAGATATTGTTACATTTCAATTGCATGACCTTGTGAGCTATGAACCAAAGTTCACGCCCTGACATTTCCGCCTTAGGTTGGTGTGTGACAGACTGGTATCAGAGCCGAAGGTTTTAAGATAGGTCGTTAGAAAAGTCCTATAAGCATGCTTAGGACCACATACGTGTTTATTTGTTTACCTTATGTGTTCTATTTATGTGTTTACAGCTTACTTAGTTAATTTTTAAATTACTTGCTTATTTAATTCTTAAATTAAATGCTTATTTATACTGTCATGCGCACACAACTCCGAGACTATGTCTCATGCTTAAAATATTTTTATAACTCCGAGGCAATGCCTCATTCTCAAAATATTTTCATTTATCTTTAGTAGACTGTTTTCGTTATTGGGAAATTCCTAAAGAATTACCTAAGTTTTGTTTTTGCTCTTTTCCCCTTAAAGTTAGGGTGTGCGACAAGATTCCCCGCCAAAGTGAAAATTGTCATACCACCGACACTTTAAGCAGTTAAACGTAATCGGCTAAACGGTTACATTCCTCATTGTGTTTTATTACTTTTAAAATGTCTAGTCGGGTGAAAACCCATGTTAAGCCATGGACACGCCAACTATTCATTTTCACAACTTGTTATATATGCGATATTTTGTTGGAGCATTATCATCTGTGGTGATACACGATATGCTTTAACTACTCATGTTTACTTCCGTATATTCGTTATTTAGTTTGATCGGTTAAAACGCCAAGTAACGCTCATGGGCCGACAAACTCAATTGTATTGTTAATTTGTTAATTAGTTGGGCCATTTAAAATGCCATGTAACGTTCATGTGAAGCTCATCTCACACATTTGTTTTGTTTTGGTATGCTAACAAGTTGGGAAATTAAAATGCCATGAAAAGCTCATGGGAAACCCAACACATTGAAGAACATCTGTTTATTAGTTTATTTGTTTGTTTACTCGATTACATTTGATACAACAACTTATGATTTGGTTTATTTACACAATTACAATTGAATCAAAGTGTATTCATTTTGATCGATTCACATACTCAAAAACATTTTAATTCCCATGATTGGGCGTAAATCATTCACCCATCAAGACTCAGTTATCACGAGTCCATCTAAAAAATTTAACTTTTATTTATTGAATTGGTTTTCTCACATTCATCTTATCACATTCACAAGTTATCAGAACAACTAATAATTTATTTTGGTTTTCTCATACACATCTCATCATATTATCAAACTATCAAATAAATTAAAAGTAATTATTATACACTATTCAAATGGTATTCTCATACTCATCTTATCACATTTTCAACTATCAAACATATCTCAAATAATTCATCACCTTCATAAACTATCAAACACATTCAAGTTATCATCCTCAAAATTTGATTGTTAACATCTTAATTTTTCATGATTTAAAAAACAAACACTTTCACATGTAAAATTATCTCATTGATTATATCATTTAAATTCTAACTTATCCTTAAGTTATGAACAAACTCTAGCACAACTTATCTAAATTTCACTTTTAATAACTCATATGAAAATTTACACAACTTATCAATCCTCTCATAAAATCTCAACTTATTTAATCATAGAATGTTTTCTTAAGACACCGTCGTTGTAATCAAAATTAATCATCAGTTTTTCTTTAACCGCCGTATGACCACATGTATAGTCAAGGAGATAGCTCCTGCAATCTCTAGAATATAAACTCAATCTCAAAACATTAATGCAATCAATTCAATCTTGTTCATTAACCTCTCTACTGGTAATTTCAATTCATTAACCCCTACTCATCATCATAACATCAATAACAACAAGCGCAAGTCTAATCATCAAACCTATGTTATTAATCAAACCAATTATCAAACTCAACAAAATCATAGTGCCTCAAACAAGAAACCATACACCGGTATTCGCTCGCTATGCTTTATTTGTAACTTTCATCATCTGACTCAATCCTTGTGTCGTTTTTGCACTCAATGTAATCGTTATGGTTATTTCGCTAATACTTGTCATACACCCCCTGTTGCACAAGACGTCCCACAACGGTCTATGCCATCAACTCAATCTTATGCACCTGATACACATGTTTTCTACAATTGTGGATTCCCTAATCATCTACACAATGTGTGTTCTCGACTCATTCATGCACACCAAGCCCAGCTATACCTGCACCTACTAAACTACTCACAATCATAAGGTCCTTCAATCTCCTTCAGTTAATCAGGATCATTCTCATATAACTCAAACTTATCAAATTCTATACCCGCAAGCTCAAGTTCTTATAGATTTAGTTAATCAAGAAGCTTCAAATCTGATGAATCAAGTCAATCATAATTAAGTGTCTCTAAGAAGACTCTACCCTGCTTTCATCATTCCTATCTGAACTTATTTTGTAATGACTTTTTTTCTTTAATTTTTGAACAAATTCAATTTGAATAATCTACCATTTTAAGTGTTATTCTCAAACAATAAAAATTATCTTATATTCCTATTCTCGTTCATTACGATCAATCTTGTCAAAATCTCATTTAAAAAAACTATCCCAACTTTAAGGTTTTCGTTTTCTTTCATTTTTAAGATGTTTTAAAATTTCACTATTTTAATTAATCAAACTCGAAAGTTCACCTCAACTGCTTAATTAGAAATATTTTATACAACGATGATCTTCTGGTTTTACATTTATCAGTAATTAAAACTTTTATTTTCTGACAAAGGTATATGTGGAACGAATTATGTGGACCATCCGAAGATCTAGGTAATTATGGATGCATACGTAAATATCCAAGTCCTGGCTTGAAAATCATAATACATACAGTTGTGTGACATAACTTAGAACCAAAAGTGGTTCTGGGTAACGGTACAAATGTAGAGATGATAAGGGCATGGTGGATATGCTGTTGGTACATCCTATATATAATTGTCCTTATCGGATTTTCATTTAGAGCGTTGCTCCGACTACTAGAAGTTCAATGTTACGATTAAATTTTATTTAAAAAGTTATTCCTTAAAATTTAGCTGTTTTATTAACACTATTTTTTTTTTAGTTTTCCTTAATTTCGAGACGAAATTCCCATAAGTATGTGAGACTATAACATCTCGAGTTTTTCTTATTTGAATTCGTATATGTTTAACCCGACTCGGAATGTAATTCGGATCTTTCGAAATATTTAAATTTTGTATTTATTAGTATTTAACTTGGTAAAAACTTAATTTATATTTGCTTAGCTTTCAAACTCGTCAAACAACTCTTAAAAACCCTTAAAATCGCTTAAAACGGCTAAAAATTGCATTCATAGAAGTACAGGGACTATTTTTGACCCAAATCCCGAAATTATGCCCCAAGATAAGTTATATAATATTATAAACATGTCCATATTCATACATCTAATATTAAAAATAAATTTTGGGTGTTTATTAGTTCGATTTTGTCATAATAAGCTTATTCGGTTTCCTTAAATTAACTATTTTCTAATAAATGATTTTGGAGTACTATACTTATCAAAACATATTCCTAAACCCTAAAATAATCTGTAAACTCAGCCCCCATCCCTAAAAAATTCGTTCATAATGGTTCATGGTGTTTTCTTCAAGAACTATCATCTTTCGGTTTGACTTTCAAGCTTCAAGACCCTTTGACTCGTGTTTCCTTATTGTTCCATTCTTCTTGCGGGTAAGTTTTCTTTATGGAAAACATTTATTTTTGTCCAACTAACAAAAGCCCTCAATTAGTTTTACTGACTGATGGGGTTTTGTAGGTCAATTGCTCTCCGGCCCGTTTTAAGGCATAATAATCAAAATATTTGACTATTTGATTTCTCTATCTTTTGATCGAAATTAGCTTTTGGGCCAGAAGAATTTGATGTTTGTTTTGAAGTTTTGAGTGTATTGGTAAGAACTTGACTTCCAACTCGAAGTACGGATTCTGAACATTACCAGCTCGCTTAAATCGTTAAAATCTCATAACATGAGTTTTATGCATCCGTCTGATCTGACTCCAGTGGCTATGTTGTTTTTAGTTATAGTTTATTGTATAAAAGTTCCAGTTCAATTCGTTTTGGATCAGTCAGCTCGCTTAAGGCTTGTGACTCGTTTAATATCTTTATTTATCATTTAGTTCGCCTAGATATTAAGGTGAGTAATCACTCCCTTATTTTACTTATTTTCAAACGTTTTGGGGACTTATGCGTATCTGTTAATTAACTACATACTTTATCATATACTCGTTAACAAACTGTGATCTTTGTGTGTGTATCAATTGAATGACTATTTGCTATTTGTTAACATATTTATTTGTTTATTTAATTGTATTCAGAGAGGTCTATCATAATCACATTATAGTATGATCATACGACCTCCGTTGTGGCCAAAACCCGATTCGCAAGGTAATGGTTTCACCGACACTTATTATTTGCTCAATGGTTTGATTGTTTATACCCACAAATAACAGTCTTTCTTTTATATTTATATATAAATATATATATATATATATATATATATATATATATATATATGGGTGGGATCTAGAGAGAACTCCTCTTAAAGAGAGAACTAGAGAACTAGTAAAGAATTATTTTTAACTATTTTAAAAAAAATTATTTTTTGATTTTTTTTCTTTCCTCGTTATAATAAGATGATATTGATACTAAAAAAACAAAAAAAAAACAAAAAAAAAAAAAACAACTTGTCGGTGTAGTACTGTAGTGCATATGTGCACTAATGTCTATTGCATATATACAATAGTGTTTTATTGTATATAATACAACATAATTGCATTATCCAATACACACTATTGAATATATGCAAATACGACACTAATAATTTTATGCAAAACACATTATCGCATATATGTAATACAACACTAATGCACATATGCACTATATCGATTTTTTTTAATTTTTGTATATAATATAACACTATTGCAAATAAACAATACAAACAACTATAAATATGCTATTCAACACTATTTCAAATATCAAAATGCACACTATTGCACATATGCATTATAAAAAAAGTCGGTATATTGCATATATGCATTACTCCTTAATTTTTTTAATTTTTTTTTTAATTTTATTTTTTTTGGTGGTGAAGAATAACAACATATAAGAAGGATGAAAAAAAAATTAAAATATATATTTAATTAATTTAAAAATACTTCATTATTAGTTCTCTAGTTCTCTCCATAAAATGGAGTTCTCTCATGATCCTCTCCCTATATATATAGGGGTGGGGTCTAGAGAGAACTAGAGAACTATTAAAGAAATATTTTTAACTATTTAAAAAAAATTATTTTGTGATTTTTTTTTCTTTCCTCATTCTGATAAGATGATATTGATACTAAAAAAAAAAATAAAAATAAAAAAACTTTTCGGTGTAATACTGTAGGGCATATGTGCACTAATGCCTATTACATATATACAATAGTGTTTTATTGCATATAATACAACACAATTGCATTATCCAATACACACTATTGAATATATGTAAATACGACACTAATAATTGTATGCAAAACACATTATCTCATATATGTAATACAACACTAATGCACATATGCACTATATCGATTTTTTTTAATTTTTGTATATAATATAACACTATTGCAAATAAACAATACAAACAACTATAAATATGCTATTCAACACTATTTCAAATATCAAAATGCACACTATTGCACATATGCATTATAAAAAAAAGTCAGTGTATTGCATATATGCATTACTCGTTAATTTTTTTTATTTTTTTGTTTTTATTTTTTTTTTGTGGTGAAGAATAACAACCTATAAGAAGGACGAAAGAAAAAAAATTTTAAAAATATTTTTTAATTAAATTAAAAATACTTCATTATTAGTTCTCTAGTTCTCTTCATAAAATGGAGTTCTCTCATGATCCTCTCCCTATATATATATATATATATGTATATATATATATATATATATATATATATATGTATATATATATATATATATTATTGTTAATATCAAAAATGGTGATTTTCTCACTCAACATGTGTTGTTGACAAAAAACCAATTTTGTACGCATTTGCAGGTTTTCAGTTGGCTTGTTTATCAAAGTGAAGAACACATAGAGATGACCTTTAAGATTAAAATCCATACAAGATTGTTTGACTTTGTTTTATAATTTCTTTGAATTGATGTACTTGAATTTTAAATTAATTTATTAGATATTTTCACATTTCAATTGCATGATAGTACCTTGTGAGCTGTGAACCAAAATTCCCGCCCCGACATTTCCGCCTTAGGTTGGGGTGTGACATGGGACACTCCACGAGAAGCTAGAACTCAGGGTAACAGAGCACAAAAACATATATTTTTGAAGCATTTAAAAATTCAGTAACGGAACATTCGAAAATGAGTAAAATAAATTTAAATCTACCGCATGCTTATTTTGCCAAAACGTAACTGACTATTAATACATTATTGACCAACGTATAACATGTCGGAAAATTGAGCGTAACGTGAAGCCCACACATCAAGGTTAACAGTACCTTGATAACATAGGCGGGTGTTTATATATAGGATGTACCGCAGCATATCCACCAAACCCAGATACGTTACCAAAGTTCTGTTTGCCATGTTGTTCGAAAATCAAATTACTCTCCTGGAACATACAGGTTTCAAATGTCTTATTGCATTGAAACAAAATGATTGTAGGAGACATGAAACAAACGGAGAGCCAAAGACGGTAAGAGTTCCAGGTGTTAGTCAACGCGGTTTATCACAATCAATACAGATAAAAATTGAGTGGTAAGGATTTGTACCTTGATGTATAGTTGCATACAGATAAGTTAAATACGTACGCTCTTTTAAGCATCCTACAACGTATTCATATAGCTCATAAAGTCGTGTGCGTTTTTATATCTTTTACTCGAAAGATTAAATTTGAAAATTTATCGTATTCATTTACGTGTTTAAAGTCTCGAGTTCGTTTAAGTTTAAATTAATTTCCTTTTATTAAGAAAGTAAGTATTTAATTACAGATCATCGGTATTTCTTATATTTTAACGATCATAGTATTCTTTTAAGTGTGTAAAAATAATTAAAGGAAAACATCAAAATCTAGAATGTTAAAACGTTTGTTACTTGTAGGGATTAAACCCACAGCAATATGTTAAAACTAAAAAAAATGTACTTAGACAATGAACAAGTAATACATTTGTGAGTTGTGACAAAACTTTGTTTCTGATTCCTTTTATGTTTGATAAAACCATATTTTATTTATAAAAATAACAATAATAATAAATAACATAAATATTAAATGCTTGAAGTGAGGGTCAAACACGTGACATTAATCTGTTTAAAACACGACGAGCTTTACTAGTGAACTAACTAAGTTGTAAGAATAAATATACGGATATGTATATTTATGTATGGCCTACATGATCATTTATATTATAATAAATCAAAGTTAATTAATGATACCTTATTATTATATTAGCTAGGTAATTGTTGATGGACCAATTACCCTTTCTTGCTAATCAAGGATTTCCCCTTGGTGTATATAAATATATAGAGAGACTAATTAACATCATTGAACATAACCCTAAACCTCACATAACAATTTCGTGACCCTCTCTCCGTCTATATTATTCGGTTTTTTAAGAATCCTAATCCCCATCACTAATATACATCCTAAAGGGGAATCCGACCAAGCTGATTGTCAGGTCGTCTGGATCGTTCTCATCAGCCGTGGCCTCTCTCTCTGCTGTGACAAGTATGTTTTAGTTGTAGGTTTATCATAATATCCATGTTTTTCGTTATATACATGAACAACTGATCAACATGTGGTATCAAGAGCGATGTTGATTAATCAGTTCTCCATGTCTTCCATTAACTCAGGATCTAAACCGGAAGACATGGACTAAAATATGATAAACCCTAACAATTTTCAGTTGTTTTATTAACTCGTTTTATTTTATTATCATTCCTAAAACCCGAATTTAAGAAATCCTAACAATTTTTTGGTTTTAAAAATCGTATCTGATATAAACTAACAGTTTTTTCGAAATCTGGTAAATTAAATGATTATTCGTGTTCATAGCAGTTTTTGAAAATCTGGTATAATATGGTTCAATATATGGATTGTTATAATGTTTTACTAAATTTTTTTATTAAGATTTAGAAAAAGATATTTCGAATTCTGTAAACTTAATAAAGGAGTCACTTTGAAAATAATCAAATCTTGGATAAACAAACAATCCCTAAGAATTCAGATCAAACATTATTAACTGTTCATAAACTTATGGGTGTATGTGTTTACGGCTAAAACAGTTTTCGGAGAACACTGAGTTTCCGAAAACACTAAAACCCGAAAACGCATCAAACCAGAAAACTAAATTTCCCGAGACTAAATTTTTTTCGTGAACAGTACACTAAACCAATGTTTTGTAAATACTTATAATATAAACATACATGTTACTTAATTTTTTGCAAAACATATAAAAGGCTTAACTTGAATAAATTATGATGTACACTTCTGCCCAAAAGTGATTTGACACATCTAACATATTATTCAAGTCTAAATACAAGCTGTGTTAGTTTAGCATAAACATGATTTAAATATATCACGTCTGCCCAAAGGTGATGCGATACATCTATATCAAAGCAAAACTAACTCGTGCATAATTAAAATGGTAGTCTCACTTCTACCCAAAGGTGATGTGTTACAATTGTTTTGCACATACACTTAAGTAAAAATTTAATTCTGCCCAAAGATGATTTATATTTTATTTAAGTAGAATTTTATTTATTATATTAGTCTATTATTTTGATGTTTACAATAGACATTTATTATCAAAGTTTCATAATTTAAGTGGTTCTTATCTATGCCTGCATTAGTTTAAATTGCCCCTAGTTCACTCTAAGTTTCTTCTAGTTTAGTATCTTAACATTTTCATATAAATTCCAATAATAGCTCCGAATGATGGAATAAAATCATTAACTGGAGATAACTTTGTTTCCTGGGAGGACTCTCTTATGCTTAATCTCGCCTTCCTAGATTTCGACTTTGCTCTAAACGAGGATGAACCTCCAGCAATAACCACTGAAAGCACTCCTGCTCAGCACTTATTGTTCGAAAAATGGAAGAGATGTAACCGCATGTCTCTAATGCTTATGAAGAACTCCATTAGCATGCCCATAAGAGGATCCATTCCAGACTCCGAAAATGCTAAAACCTATCTAGCTTCTGTGGAGGAACAATTCAAAGGAACGTCTAAGGAGCATGCTAGTACTCTTATTCTCATGCTGGTGACTACTAAGTATGATGGAAGGAGTGGCATTCGTGGGCACATTATGATGATGAACGACATGGCCCATAAACTGAAGGGATTATACATGGAGATCAGTGATGGTTTTCTGGTGCACTTCATTATGACCTCTCTTCCAGCTCCCTATGAAGCTTTCAAGATCAATTACATCACCCAGAAGGACAAATGGACTATGAGTGAGTTAATTGCTATGTGCGTGCAAGAGGAAGAGCGTATGAATATGGACAAACCTGAAGTTGCTTACCTTGCCACCCGTTCCAAGAAGAGGAAGAACACTAATCCAAGAAAGGAGTTTGCAAAAGTTCAGAAGACTAATACAGCCTCAATCAGCTCTCAGAACTTCACTTGAAAGCCTCTGCAAGTTCTGTAATAAGTACATTCACAAGCAGAAGGACTGTTCAGACTTTAAGGAGTGGCTGGCTAAGAAAGGTAATAATCTCTTTATGATACTTGAGTCCTATAATTTAACTGTTCCTGCTAATACATGGTGGTTTGATTCTGGTTCTATGGTTCATGTGACCAATTCTACTCAGGGATTCGTTTCAATCCGGAAGTTGGAAAGAAACCAAAGAACACTAAGACTAGGGAATGATAAAGAGCTTGAAGTCAAGGCTGTGGGAACTTTACAATTAATAATGAAAATTGGTTTATGTTAAACTTTATGATACCTTATATATTCCTGAGATTACTCGGAATCTTGTATCAGGACCAAAGTTAGACATGGACGGTTTTGATGTTTCTCATGGTCATGGAAAACTTACCATTTCTTTAAATTCTCAAGTTTTTGGTTATGGCTTTTTGGATGGTGGTCTTTATAGATTAGAAATAGATGATAATTTTTTCTGAATCTTTGTTGTCATATAATATTAATGAATCACTCACATATATTAAGGAGAAAAGAGACTTCGAGTCTTCTTCTATGTTGTGGCATCAACGTTTAGGCCACATCTCACGAGACCGGTTAGCCCGCCTCGTGAAGAATGAAGTCTTACCACATCTCGATTTCACCAATTTTGGAACATGTGTCAAATGCTTTAAAGGCAAAAGGACATCAGCAAATAAGAAAGACGCCACTAGAAGCTCTAATTTATTAGAACTCATTCATACTAATTGCTGGCATAGCTGGAAATACTTCATTTATCACTTTCATTGATGATTATTCCCGATATATGTACCTGTATTTCATTAAAGAAAAATCTGAATCTGTAACAACTTTTATATGATTAAAAAACTAAAGTTGAAAAACAATTAAATCGTCAAATAAAAGTTGTCAGATCAGATAGAGGAGGTGAATATTAAGGAAGACATACTGATGTGGGTCAGGCCCCTAGTCCATTTTATGAGTTTTGTAAGGGCCATGAGATCGTGAACCAGTATACCATGCCAGGTACTCCTCAGCAAAATGGTGTCGCTGAACGGAGAAATCGAACCCTTATGGATATGGTACGCAGTATGTAGCCAACAGTAATTTACCTCTATTTCTCTAGACTGAAGCCTTAAAAGCAGCCGTTCATACACTCAATAGAGTTCCTTCTAAGTTTGTCCCTAAAACTCCTTATGAACTTTGGACAGGAAGGAAACCGAGTCTTAATTATATGAAAGTATGGGGTTGTATTGCTGAAGCAAAAATTTATAACCCTTTCCTAAAGAAGCTTGACCCTAAAACTGTTACCCGCTTCTTTATCGGGTATCCTGATAATTCAAAGGGTTATCCTTTCTATTGTCCTTCCCATGTCACTCGTATTGTAGAAACCAAGCGTGTCGTGTTTCTAGAGGATTACAAGATCAGTGGGAGCAGTACTAACCCTTATGAAGAATTGCAATAAATACAAGATGCGGGGGAAGACTTGTCGGTTATTGTAACTCCGGTTCTCCACACTTAGATGTCTTTATAACAAAAAATGAAGGCACTTCAAACACTCAAAACCAAGACAATGTTGAACCCGCTAATCAACTCAGAAGGTCATCCAGGTCTAGAAGACCTACTAACTTTGATGATTATGTCTCCTACTTGACTAAAGTTGACGCCGGAATGCTTAATGATCCTATCTCTTATAATGAATCCATGAGCAGTGATCAGTCTTCTGAATGGAATAAAGCAATGATTGATGAGCTTGACTCCATGAGGAAAAATGACGTTTGGGATTTGGTAGAATTGCCCAACGGTGTCAAACTCGTAGGATGTAAATGGGTGTTCAAAACAAAACTTGATCCAAATGCGAACGTTGAACGCTATAAAGAGAGATTGTTTGCAAAGGGCTACACTCAGAAAGAGGGAATTGACTATCAAGAGACCTTTTCACCTGTCTCTCGAAAAGATTCATTAAGGATCGTTATGGCCCTAGTAGCTAACTTTTATTTAGAGCTGCATCAGATGGACGTGAAAACCACTTTCCTTAACGGCACTTTAGACGAAAAGGTGTACATGAACCAACCTGAAGGTCAAGAACATCTAGTCTGTAAGCTCAAGAAGTCAATATATGGGTTAAAACAAGCATCACGTCAATGGTACCTAAAGTTTGATGAAGTCATGACGAAACAAGGTTTTGTAAAGAATCAAGTGGATCAATGCACCTACCTTAAAATGAGTGGGAGTAAGTTTACTATACTTGTCCTTTATGTAGATGATATTCTATTGGCAAGTAATAGTTTAGACATGTTGCATGAGTCTAAGCGATTACTCTCGCATAACTTCGACATGAAGGATCTCGGAGATGCTTCTTATGTTATTGGCATCGAAATTCACCGAAATAGACACAGAGGGATCTTAGGATTATCTCAAAGGGCCTACATTGATCGCGTCCTTACTCTTTACAAAATGCAACATTGTAACCCAACTGCAGCTCCTGTAGTTAAAGGAGACGTTTTCGGGGCATTCCAATGTCCGAAAACAGAGGTTGAAACGGAGCAAATGAGATTGATACCTTATGCATCAGTAGTCAGGAGCCTTATGTATGAACAAGTTTGTACTCCCCCGGATATTGTTTATATTTCTGTAATGTTAGGCCGTTATCAGACGAATCCTGGCCTTGAACACAAGAAACCAGCTAAGAAGGTGCTTCGATATATTCAAAGGAGGAAAGACTACAAACTGACTTATTATAGAAGTGATGATTTAGAAGTGGTAGGTTATTCTGATTCTGACTTTGCTAAATGCAAAGATGACATGAAGTCCACTTCGGGGTCTATCTTTATGTTAGCAGGCGGGCCCATCTCATGGAGGAGTCATAAGCAACAGTTAACGACTACTTCCACTATGATGGCAGAATATATAGCTGTTTATAATGCTACCTGCTATGGAATGTTGCTTAAAAATCTGATCTCTGGACTCAAATTATTCAATTCCATTTCTAGACCATTGAAGCTTTATTGTGATAATTCAGCTGCCGTTAATTTCTCGAACAGTAACAGTTCGACTAGAGCCGGTTTATATCTTGATACAAAGTATTTGTTCGTACGTGAACGAGTTGAGGAAAATAAACTTTGTATTGAGTATATTAGTACACATAATATGCTAGCGGATCAGATAACTAAAGGTCTCCCACCTAAAGTTTTTGAAGAATAGGTTGCTAATATGGGATTTACTGAAGACCTTATCTAATTGCATATTGTACTTATTTACATTTTATTTAATAAAATTTCCTCAGTTTTGATTTCGTATGTCTCTCATGTGTTCTGCATGCGTAATGACATATAGACAAATTATTATACAAATCAAATATTTGAAGGGCTTACTTATATTATTTTTTATAATAACTACTTAGGTTTTAAACAAGGACTGCAATATGATTAAAACTGTATTTTTCTGCTCCAGTTTGAGTTTAAAACTAAAATGAGTGTTAAAATCTGCAGACTAATCTAATGCTCAAAATAAATGATTATTTGGCAAAGTGGGAGAATGTAAGAATAAATATATGGATATGTATATTTATGTATGGCCTACATGATCATTTATATTATAATAGATCAAAGCTAGTTAATTATAACTTATTATTATATTAGCTAGGTAATTGTTGATGGATCAAATTACCTTTTCTTGCTAATCAAGGGTTTCAACTTGGGTGTATATAAATATATGGAGAGACTAATTAGCATCAATGAACATAACCCTAAACCTCACATAACAATTTCATGACCCTCTCTCCCTCTATATTATTCGGTCAAAAACCCTAAACCCCATCACTAATATACATCCTAAAGGGGAACCCGACCAAGCTGACTGTCATGTCGTCTGGATCGTTCTCATCAGCCGTGGCCTCTCTCTCTCTGCTGTGACAGGTATGTTTTTGTTGTAGATTTGTCATAATATTCATGTTTTCTATTATATACATAAAGAACTGATCAACATAAGTATCAAGCAATAATCTTATAAATAGGTTTGTAGTTGTCCAAAACAAAACTGGTTCTGTTTACAAAAATGAATGTAGCTAGAGTCTCTAACCCTAGAGACATGTGCTTTAAAACTTATTCTTAACCAGTTAATCTAGATGACATATTGGTTTTAAATTCAGATCGATGAATATAATTCGTTATTTATCTATTTTTTTTTCTTAATAGATTAGATTAAATTCATTGTCACACACATGCATGTATACTGAATTGGAGATTGGATGATGAGGTAGAGGTACCTTCAGTGGAGACTGTATCCGGGGTTGGCTACAACAGCAATGGCGTGTGGCGGAGGTTGGTTGACGTTAGAGGGTCCGGTGATGTCCATTGTACACTACAACCTGATAGTCGGTTGTAGTAGTTTACACGGTGGAAAGGGTGAGTGGCGGTGTGTGTAGTATGATAGTGAGTCGTCAGAAAATAGATTAAGGGGTGTTTGGGATTGCTTATTTTCACCAACTTATAACTTATAAATTTTTTGAAAAGTAATAAGGTGTTTCAGATTGTTTATATTGTAAGAAGAAAAGTTCTATAAGTTACACTTTTGTAACTTATTAACTTAATGAAAAGTTATAAGGAGGTGAAATAAGGAATCCCAAACACCCCCTAAGTTGGTGGAGGGAGATCATGGTTGGGTTAGCTATTGAGGCAATTAATGTCACCTTTTTATACCGTATTTTCTACCTTAAGAGTAAAAAATATCTTATGAAATATTTTTTAATATTCTTAGGTTATGTGTAGTAAAGGGGCTACAAATTGGGTGAATTCTGACACGTGGCGCCCAGTTAGCAAAATATAGAAATTTGTTTTTAGGGTATAATGGTTTTATAGCCCCCTCCAGTGCCACATCATCATTTTCTACTATTTTCTTTTAATAATTAAACTAAACAATTAACAACCCATTAAATTAAATAATTAAATAAAAATACACTAAAATTAAAAAAGAAACATTAAAAAATACATAACAAAAAAAAACTATTATCCAATCCGCTATGTTGAGGGATTCGTATTCTTTACTCATTTCTCACAATTTCAACATAGCGGCAATTTTTTGTGTTGTTCGTTGGTTTCTCTCATGGTAGCGGCGAGTTCCACGGCCACCTTTTTGTGTTGTTTGATGGTTTCTCTCATGGTAGCGATGAGTTCCACGGCATGGGTTTCGAAAGAAGGGAATGGGTGTTTCGGTTAGTTCGGGTTGTTTCTACGATTCATTTTGGTTGTATTTTTGAAGAATCTGGTTATATGTAGTGTATGAAATGGATATGGGTTTGGAGAAGATGGGTGTGTGTGTATATATATATATATATATATATATATATAAATATGGGTTTGGAGAAGAAGGTTGTATGTGTATATATATATATATATATTGTTTAATTAATATTTAAAAAAAAACAATTTTGGACGTTCCAACAGTCATATTGTTATTTTATTATTATTTTTACACATATAAATGGCGATAAAAGATTCCCCACCCCACCCCACCCCCACCAATTTCGCCCCACATATCGCCTGGGGCGGTGTTGTAGCCCTTATCGCCCCAATGTAGCCACATTTCTTCGCCCACTATGGGCAGCCTTAGGCTATCCTCTATGGTGAGGGGCTTCGAATCCCCACCCCAAATATGCTCACCCCTCTATGGTGAGGGGGTTCGAAGCCCCTTTAATTTTTATTTTTTTATATAAAAAACCAACGAATTTATTAAACTTAAAATATAATAAAAATCAAACTAAACTAAACTAAAAAAAATAAAAAAACATACAAATAGGAAAACAAAAAAAATAGAACTAATATTCGGCGTCCGAGTCCTCGTTTGCGTATTTTGCCATTATCCTTGCTCTTTTTTCTCCAAAAATGCCCGCGTGGCCGGATCTAGATGCGAGAGATCCTTTGCGAGGAGCTTGAAATCCTTCTCCCGTTGCCGCTCTAATTTAGCCTTCTTTCTTTCTTCATGCATGGTTTTGTATTCCGCATGCATCGCTTTTCTTTCTTCATGTATTATCTTGAGTTCAGTCTTTGAGTCTTTTTTCTCCACGCAAAACTCTTTAAGTGCAAGCTCCAAGTTGTCAAATTGCACGCTCGCTTCGAAAATCATCAAGAATATCGTTCTAGACGAAGAACTCCCACCTCTAGCCGCTGCCTTGGCCTTGTCTCTTCCTATCGGACGTGACAACTCATCCGGTTCATCAAAAAGAAAGTCGGGATCAATCTCGTTCAAGTTAAATTGAGAACGACCATCCGACCCGGCTTGAGACGGCGATTGATTGGCCGAAGTAGACGTTGTTTTTGACCGTTTGGACGATCACGGTAAGATGTCGGGATCGGGTGCCACTTTGGCGAGCTCGTGCATTTCCTCCAAATTTCAAACATGCACATGCCGAAGTCGTGACCATGAAGTCCCCTGTATTATTTCAAGATAGCCTCAAGGAGGTCGGCGTCATTCGTGCCGCTTCATCTGTTATTCGTAAGGAGAGTATGAATTGTGGAGAAGTGGTTCATTTTTTAACCATTTCCTTCCATTTATTAAAGACGGAATAATCCCCATGGTAGCGACCATGACCCATTATCTCAAAGAACTTTCCACGTATTTCTGCCCAAAATATCGCGTTGAGTCTTCGGATAAGTCGATCCACGCTTGCGCCAACGCCACTTCCTCATCGTCTTCCCACTTTTTCTTTTCAACCTTTTCGGTGGGTGTTTGATTGCCATCAACCTTCTTTTTATGGCTTCGTTTGTGACGATCTTGCTGTTCGTCTACTTGGGTTTCGGGTATTGGGGTTTGGGGTGTTTGGGTTTGGGGTGGCGGAGGCATAAACGGTATTGGAATTCGATACAATATGTCGTTGGGAAACGGTTGTACGGTTGGAGGCATTACGGGTAGATGTTGGTTGGCATAGAAAGGGTTGGTAGGGTCATTGTTGTTTGCGAGCATACTAGCCCACCACATTTGAGCCGGATCCCACGGGTTTGGGTTTGGGTTCGGGTTTGAGCTCGAGATCGTGTTCGGGTTTGGGTTTGGGATTGAGCTCGAGCTTGTGAAATTTGAGAAAGAATCCATGGTAGAGAGTTGAGAGATTTTTATAGTGAAATTTGAGGGTTTATTTGAGTGAAATTTGGTATTTGTTTGAGTAAAAATTGATAAAAATGGTTTGATATTTATAAAAAAAATAATTAGTTTTTTTTATATATAGCCGTTGATATATAGCCGTTGGAGGGGGCACCAAAATTCCTCCATCCGCTCCGGCCGTTGCAAACCCTCCCCCCCCCCCCCCTCAACGGGGGGCCCTCTATGGTGTTTACCACCCACCGCGCCCAACCCCCCCCCCCCCCCCCCCCTCTTCCCTAAGTCGCCCCATAACATATGGTCTTGCCATGAAATGGTGTTATGTTGTGGTGTGAATAGGAGGACCGGTATGACGTATAAGGGGTGCCCAATGTTTTCAGGTTTCAAGTAAATAGAAGATTTTGATTGGTCAACTCAGATGACTAATCCACTGGCTTCATATAAGGGGTGCCCAATGTTTTCAGGTTTCAAGTAAATAGAAGATTTTGATTGGTCAACTCAGATGACTAATCCACTGGCTTCATATGTGCACTCATTTTTACTTCTAACTTCTTTATTTATTTTGTTTGTTTATTTGCTCTTTGACTTCAACCAGCATGATGAAGATAGTGACAAAGTGAGCTGGTAACAAAATATTTCTCCCTGGTCAAATTTCTTATCGAATTGCCATCATTATCATTATATTGTTTGTTAACCAGTACGCATTGCTTTGTGCTTAGATATTTTCTTTCATTATTATTATTATTATTATTATTATATATTGCATTATTATTATTATTATTATTATTATTATTATATATTGCATACTGTGAAATCCATTAGCATATATACATAGAGAGAGAGGATTTAGAGAGAACTCTTTCTTAAAGAGAGTATTAATAAAGAAATATTTTAATTTAATTAAAATAAATACTTTTAATTTTTTTTTTCATCCTTTTTATATGTTTTTATTCTTCCCTTTTTTGTGTTTTTATTCTTCACTAGAAAAAATAAAATAATAAATAAATAAATAAACTTGAAGGGCACATATGCAATGCATCGACTTTTTTTATTGCATATGTACACTAGTGTGTATTTTATTTGTGAAATAATGTTAAATATCATATATGCAATTGTTTGTATTGTATATGTGCAGTTGTGTTATATTATATGCAAAATTAATAAAAACGATATAGTGCATATCTGCTTTAGTGTAGTATTACATATATGCAATAGTGTATTGCATTATGCATACAAACAATAGTGTTGTATTTGCATATATTTAATAGTGTGTATTTTATAAAACGATTGTATTGTATTATAGGTAATAAAACACTATTGTATGTATACAATGCACACTATTGCACATATGCACTGCATCGATGGTTTTTTTTAGTAACAGTATAAACTAATTAGAAGGATGAAAGAGAAAAATATTATAAAATATTTTTTTCAAAAACGCTAAAAATAATAATATATGTGTTCTCTATTTCTCTCTTTAAAAGGAGTTATCTTTAGATCCCACCAATATATATATATATATATATATATATATATATATATATATATATATATATATATGGTCAAGTTATTTTACAAATGGGGTAAAAAATGAGAAAGGTGAGAAGGATTATCACCCATTGGATCAAATCCCAAACAAAATCAATGGTTTAAAAAGGGGTGGTGGCAATTGTGTAATATTAGAGACAATCAAGGGCAAACTCTTACATCTCAAATAAGAATACAAACAGTTTTCTCCAATCGTCTTCTTCACTTCTCTTCACTATTATTCTTCATTTTTCCCTCTGAACACAAACCCTAGCATCTCCATTCTGTTATTTGAATATCAAATAACCTCCATCTAGAACCAATGACGACATCTCCATCAGCGGAAATAGTATCTCCGACTGAACCACCGTCATCGGAGGCGACACTTCCGATTTCGTTACTTGAATAACAACTTGTTAATACTAAAAAGAGAAAGGCAGCAAATACGCTCTGAAGAAGCGAAAAGAAACTTCAAACAACACTACATTTTAGGTTTTAATTTTCATTGTGTCTAATATGTCTTATTATGAAATACAACATCATTTGTGAGAGTTTGTTGATATTATTGTGTCATTTATGCGGTTAGGCTGTTGTATTATAGTGTCATATTTGATTATTTGTGTGAGTGTTTGTTGAGATTATTGTGCCGTTTGTGCGGTTAGGCTGTTGTGTTATTGTGTCATATTTGATTATTTGTGTGAGTGTTTGTTGAGATTATTGTGCCGTTTGTGCGGTTAGGTTGTTGTGTTATTGTGTCATATTAGATTATTTGGGTGAGTGTTTGTTGGGATTATTGTGTCGTTTGTGCGGTTAGGCTGTTGTGTTATTGTGTCATATTAGATTATTTGGGTGAGTGTTTGTTGGGATTATTGTGCCGTTTGTGGGGTTAGGCTGTTGTGTTATTGTGTCATTTATGATTATTTGTGTGAGGGTTTGTTGGGATTATTGTGCCGTTTGTGCGGTTAGGCTGTTGTGTTATTGTGTCATATTAGAATATTTGGGTGAGTGTTTGTTGAGATTATTGTGCCGTTGGTGCGGTTAGGCTGTTGTGTTATTGTGTCATATTAGATTATTTGTGCGAGTGTTTGTTGAGATTATTGTGCCGTTTGTGCGGTTAGGCTGTTGTGTTATTGTGTCATATTAGATTATTTGTGCAAGTGTTTGATGAGATTATTGTGCCGTTTGTGCAGTTAAGCTGTTGTGTTATTGTGTCATATTAGATTATCTGTGCAAGTGTTTGTTGAGATTTTTGTGCCGTTTGTGCGGTTAGGCTGTTGTGTTATTGTGTCATATTTGATTATTTGTGCAAGTGTTTGTTGAGATTACTATGCTGTTTGTACGGTTAGGCTGTTGTGTTATTGTGTCATATGTGATTATTTCTGTGAGGGTTTGTTGATATTATTGTGCCGTTTGTGCGGTTAGGCTGTTGTGTTATTGTGTCATATTTGATTATTTGTGTGAGTGTTTGTTGAGATTATTGTGACGTTTGTGCGGTTAGACTGTTGTGTTATTGTGTCATATTTGACTATTTGTGTGAGTGTTTGTTGAGATTATTGTGTCGTTTGTGCGGTTAGACTGTTGTGTTATTGTGTCAATTACCTGTTTTGCTTTTCTTATTGGTGATGATTTTATAATTCCTATTCAAGTTTTCCGTAACCAAAAAATATCAAAGTCACACAAAGAGAAAGAACCAACATGTGATTACAAGAAGAAGGGAGAAGTTCAAAGTCACTGAGAACCGGAAAACAAAAAGAGGAAGTTACTAGCGGCTGTTGTTCAAAAACAGAAACAAGAACCAAAATACTTCACATTTACACATCAGAAGTTAAACATGAGGTGTTCGCCATCAAACCTTACTGATTTCATTGATAATTTGAACGACAATCAGAGAAAAGCAGTAATTGAGATGGGGTTTGGTGAAACATTGTCAATTAATAAACACAATCCCTACTACTTTTGCTTATTGGCTCCTTCAAAACTATGATCCAGTAACAAACTTGGTGTTTGATGGAGTACTTCGTTTCAATGTAACGAATACCAAATGGTGGTGTGAAGGTACAAACAAGGAGAAAACCAAACAAAAAGGATCATGTTGTAAAAGAATGGAGGAGTCAATTTTGTGATAGCATACCGAGCAAAATATTTTTAAGTGATGTGTGGGTAAAAATATTTGTATTAAGTGTGTAAATTCGTGTGTTTTGATGAGTTATATATTGTAAACATGATTACTTTGAGTGCGTTTGTGGTTATAGGTGTGCGGAGCTTAACGGAGCTTAAAGAATCTAATGTGGAGCATTCATGATGGAGTGGAAATGAAAGTAGTGATCTTTGAGATGATAGAGAATTGAAATACGAAGACGTGGCCGCAAACGGGGAGGAAAACGGAGTTGAAATGAAGATTCTATGAAGAAAACAATATTCAAGCTTGTAGGACCGTAAGGCAGAGTCAACAGACCGCAGCTTACGGTCTGACCGTAAGCTACGGTGGTCTGACGGAAAATGGGCTTTTTGTATTTTTCTTCTATATTTAAAGCCCTAAAACCCTAAGGTCGATTCCATTCAGTCATAATCAGTTTTGGGACTTCTTGAGGCTATCTTACACCATCAACACTCATCCTAATCACAAGATTGATCCATGAAAACCATCTCCAACATAATAATTAAGAGCATGAAGATCAAGATGTAAGGCTAAAGTCTTCATAACCATCTCCAGGTGTAGGGTTGAGTTGCATGTTAGGTTTTGTTATTCTATTCTTTAAACTTTGGATTTGTAATTGATTAATCATTCGGTTAATCAATTATCTGTGTTTGTTTTTCTGCTTAAATGATTTTTCTTAATTGATTGCTTAATCGTCTGTCAGTTAATTGATTTGTGGTCATCAACAATTAAGATTAAGTTCTTTCGTCATTGACTCGTTTATCGTTAACCAAATTATTTATTTTGTGTTTCAACAAGTAAAACCGATAATCAAGTAGATTTTCATTAAGTCGTGTCAATTGTTCGGATTCAGTTTAAACGATCAACACAGTCAATCGTTAAGTCTTTTGATTTACATATTTTATAAGAGCTCGTCCAAAGAAGTTTATCAATTCCTTAACTTGTTGCAAGACACAAACCCTAGAGTTTGGTTATTTTTATATTATTGTTTACAAACTAATCAACTAAACCGCTTGACATCGTTTGTCCACTTTAATTATTTTTATTATAAAATTTGAGTTCACTTTCACTTTCCACTGATTCCCTGTGATTCGATACATTACTTGCCCTAGCTAGTAAAGGTATTTTATAAGTATTTTTGATTGACCTTTCGACATCGATCAAAACGGCGCCGTTGCCGGGGAGCTAGTGCGCTTAGTGTTGCGTTACTTGTTTGATTAAAAATAAAAGAAAAAAATAATATATATATATATATATATATATATAATATTTTTCTTTTTATTTCTTTTTGTTTAAGTTTGGTATTACGTGTGGTTTTGCTTGTCTTTGCTTGTGCATGAACTTATTATCGTGTTGGCAGCATACGTGTAGTTCGGTTATGAGTTATTACAGTAATCAAAGTCCACCAGGTAGCCCATTGTACCCACCATTCTCACAAAAACAACAATTTTCAAAATTTGCCCTGCCACATCCTCAAACCCAAAACCAATATGAATATGATGAGTTTGATGAGATGGTGCATTCAGTGCCTCCATTTAGTCAAAGAGGCCTGAATCGGGTCAAGTTCGGTCAGCAAAGGTATAATGGTGATCAACAGAATGATTATGGAGGACGTCAGGGTCATGGTGAGTTTATGGTTGGAGTGCCTAAGGCGAATAACAGAGCCCCATTTAGATGAGTTGCCAGACATTTTGTGCCTATAGTACCAAAGAACGCCTCACTATTCGAGCCACCACATCAGAATGCAATATCTTTTGAAACACCAATTCAGAATTGCTATGAAGGAAGTCAAAGTAACTATCAAAGCAACTTGCATAATCAAGGGAATAGGCAAGCGAGTCAGCATGGGTCGAATGATAACTCCATCAATGAAAAATTGGATACAATTATTGAGTTAATGATGAGTATTCAGAAAGGCAACGCGATCAGAGATAAGGAAATCAAGGCATTATCACAATAGGTTGGACAATTGACTAAAGAAGTGGCAATCATCAGAAGAGATCAAGATAAGCTTTCTAGTGATACTCAAATATGTCTAGCCCACAAATCCTCTAACACAACGAGTGTCCACATAAATGAGGTAAGTACTCGTCCTTTTTCTGAAATTTCTGTTGTTGAAACTCATTCACCACAATGTGTTGAGGGTGGGGTGAATGATGTAATTGAGTTTAAGGGTGAGAGTGAACATGATCAGGAAGTTAAAAGATTTACGAAGTCTAAAAATGATTCAAATAACATGTTTTCTGAAATTAGTAATTGGAATGTGAAAGTTCCATTTCCAATGGCTTTACTTGCACCAAAAAAATTAAGTAAACGGGAACAACTTAAAAGTGAAAGGTGGAAATGTTTTGAAAAAGTGAAAATAAATAAACCGTTACTTGAACAAGTTAAAGCGAGTCCTGATCATGTTGAGTGTTTAGAAGAGTTAAGCACCCACAAACGACGACACAAGTTTCCTAAACAACTTGCTTTAACTGCTAGTGTGAACGCCATTTTGATGGGTACCCTTCCCCCGAAACTGCAAGATCCAGGAACACCTATCATTTCAATACAAATAGGTGATTTTAAATTAGACAGGTCTTTATTGGATCTTGGAGCTTGTGTAAGTATTTTACCGGGGAGTTTATATGATCAGTTGATTTTGGGCCACTACAAAAAGTTAAAACAACAGCGGTGTTGTTTTAAAGGATGTGATTGTAAAAGTTGGTGAATTCTATTATCCTGTGGATTTCCTCGTGATTGTAAAGAAAATTCCTAAATGCCCTAAATGGTGTTGTTAAAAGCTGATCAAACTCCTAAATATCCTAGGGGGGATTGTAAAGGATGTGATTGTAAAAGTTGGTGAATTCTATTATCCTGTGGATTTCCTCGTGCTGGATTGTGTAAAGAATACACCATCGACTGTTATTATTGGTAGACCGTTTTTAGCTACAACAAAGGCTATTATTAATTGTGCTGAGGGAACGGTTAGAATGAGGTTCGGGGAAAATAAAATGAGTTTAAATGTGTTTTCTATTTCGTTTAATCATAAAACTGACAAGTGTGGATCTCTGAAGAAGGAGAATCAAACAGAAAAGAAATAATGCTTTATGATTGACAGGTTAAATGAAGAGAAGGTAAAGAAGAAGTCAAGAAGTAGAAGAAGAAAAAAGGTGGAGTTTGATTGTTACGGAGAAATGTGAAAATTTTATGATCAGGTCGGGGAAAAATCTAATGATGAGAATAGAACAAGTTTAGGAGCGGAATGAGGCAAGCACCCTACGAGACCACCATGAACGACACATAAGGCATGGTCTGGCTGAAGACATTGACAAATATTTAGCGCTAACCGGGAGGCAACCCGACCTTGTATTCAGATGTGTGTATATTATGTTTTATTTAAAACTTTGTGGGTGTAGTTTCCTATTAACCCTCACGAGACCTCACTCTTCCACCTGGGCTACCGGGGGGGTTTAAAGGGCTTCTGCATACGTTAAATGCAATCGTGATTCCTACGAAAATGAGTTAGGTCCTTTAACACTTTTAGTAGTTCAAAACAAATTAATTATGAAATTTATTTAACCTAGCTTGGTAATTAAAATTAACGGTTTAGCAAACAATTTAAAAGACCTATTCTAACAATCGTGAGAAGCATGCTTCTACACTTTTGAGAGTTTGCAGATATTGTTAAGTGAGTCGAGGAGACCGGTTCGTCTAGAGCAAGCATGAGTGCACACAAGTTACCTATTACCTATATCAGGTACTTTCGTTTTCATAATTTTCTTTGTCTTGCTAGTTAATTTGTTAAGAGTGTAATTGCATTGCTTGTTTTGAGCATCACATTAGGCCCGATTTTAAAATCTATAATTAGTCAATTTTGACCCCGTCTTAAGTTATGCTTTTTTAAGTTATATTTTTAAACATTGAGGACAACGTTAACCTCAAGTGTGGGGATGTGATGAGTGGATGTTTGATTGTGACTAAATGTTAATAATATTGCATTTTTATTTTAAATATATGTTGAAATGCAATTACATTAAGTTGTTTTCATATTCTTATTGGTGAACCAAAGGAAGTTTTAAATAAAAAAAAATAATAATAGTAATAATAATAAACGTGATACATGTTATACTTTAGAGAATCATGGTTACAAATGTGAAATGCAATTCATTACTTAAATGGTATTTTGTAGCTATGTGAAGGACTTCCGTGAAATAGTTTATTAAATGAATTATTGCATTTACATGCTACAAATAAATGAAGAAGTCAACTAAGTTTATGAAAGTTACATATGCACAGGGGCAATTAAATGGCATTGCATGTTACACACATGACTAAATGGGCTTTAACGTTTTGTGGGTTCAACAAGTGTGAATGAACTTCTAAATGGCCCATCTAAGCCCACGTGAGCAATTAATTAGAGGGCACCCACTAATTGGAAGGTGAGTTCGTGAACGGCAAGAAGTGACATGAGGTTTTTTTTGTGAACGGCAATAGGGCAGCAGCCTCTTTGGCGTGTCACACAAAATCAAGAAGAAATTACCATGAGGAGGCAGGACTAATCTCGTTGTAACTTTTTCCGGGTGATAGTTCATATAGGTTAAGCACTCAATTTTGTTTATTTATGTATTGGATTTGTTTATGTGATAACAAACATCTAACATATTGAAGTATTAGTTAATTAAACAGTTTCTTGGTGTTTTGAGTTCTTTCTTTACAACCATGTTCGGTTGATGACAAAACCTAGAAGCGGGTTGGCTAACTAAAGGGGGTTGACTTGATACTAGTCGACTGAGTAATTGAACTGTATAGGTTTGATGATAAAAGCATGCCTCAATATCTACTTTAACTAATTTTCAACGCCATGTCTATGTGGTGTCCAATTGATCAAACGAGTTTTGTGTGAAACCAAGAACCTGAACCCGCAGGAGGTTGCATTTTCCTTAAATTGTTTTTTAAATTACTCTTTCAAATTTTGCTTGACATCATATGTCCACTTTAATTATAATTTTACATTAAAATAATCAAACAAATTTGTAATACTGACCACATGCTCCCCGTGGATACGATACCCTACTTACTCTAACTATTTAGTTTAATTGGGCTTTTGAATGACTAAAACGATGGTCATCAAAATGGTGCCGTTGCCGGGGAATCAACGCACAAAGTGCTAGTTTAGCTTAGTTTTTTTGTTTTTGTTTTTAATTTTTCTTCGTTGATTTTACGCGGGGTGTTAGTGTTTTTGTCTGTGCAGGTAACTCCACAAGTTGATGCAGACGAGATATTCCCGTGACAAAGAGCCGCTCCAATTTGATCCCAAAATCGAGAAAACAGCAAGATGAAACCAAGCAACTCAGAAATCCATACTAAACCAAATACCCGAAATCATAACACCAAAAGAAGAGACCATGAGTAATCGAAACCGACGAGACCCAAATGTTTACCAACCACATAACCAAGAACAACCAGTTCCACAAAACCAGAATGTTAACCGTGACAGAAACCGTAATTTGTTCAACCAAAGAGATGTTAACTGTAATCACAGGCGGCGGTTTAACGAGGATGACAACTTGTCAATCAGATCCGCCCCAGTGAACTGTCAAAGACACGATGATTTGAGAGAGGAAAGATCTGAGGTTAATCGTGCTCGTGCACGAGTGGAAAATTGGCAGATAGGGGACGACCTTGGTTTCGATTCTGAGGATGAGGATGAGTTTAGAGATGGACAGGGGAGTCGACATCAGCAACAAGATCCCCGTGATGACCAAGAAATTCGACAGAATCATCCAGAAAATCAACATAGAGATCGAGAACCGAGACGCCAGCAAGATCGTGAACAACGGGCACCGTATTACGAGTTTAATGATGGAGTGCCGAGAGCATATGTCCCACCACCAATTAGAGGAGTTCAAAGTCATTTCATTCCACAAGTGGCCACAAACCCTCTACCAATAATTATCCCGGTCAGAAATGGAAGGACTTTTTCAGTGAGACAGAGTAGTATGACAGGGTTACCTACATTTCATGGGAAGGCTACAGAAGAACCGTACCTGCACCTGAGCGATTTTAATGCAGTATGTGCACTCATCTCAAGTCAAGGCTTTACTGCGGAAGAGGTGAAGATGGTAGTCTTCCAGTTTAGCTTGAAAGATGCAGCAAAACAGTGGTTTCTATCATTGCCATCAGCTAGTATTTTCACTTGGGGACACTTTGCACAACTATTTTTAGACAAGTGTTATACTCCACAGAGAACCACAGAGGCCCGCAACAACATTCGGAACTTTCAGAAAATCACTGGTGAAACGTTCTATGAATCATTTCATAGGTTTAAACGAGTGTTGAGGACTTGTCCACATCATGGGATTGCCTTATGGGAATTGATAAAGTTATTCCAAGATAGTCTCTCAAATGATGATGTTCGTGACATCCAAGCCGCCACGAATGGATCTTTTCTTGCAAATGACGAAAACGAGGATTGGGGACATTTGGAGAGATACGCGAGTAATTCAAAGAGACAAGCACAGTCGCACATGATGTCAAAAAGGTCAGTGGTGAAAGCAATTGGAATTCATGGGGCAGATGATAGAATGGACAGACTGAAAAAGAGGATGGATAGGTTGTTGGTTGCAGGTGTACAAGGAGCCGGAAATTCAGGAAAAACGTATCCGGTATGTGAAGGCTGTGGTGAATTAAGACACGAGGTTGCGAGTTGTGGGGTTGTGCAAGATGAAGAAACTAAAGAAGAAGAGGTCAACTATGTGCAGGGTGAAAGGAAATACAATAATATGAACTCAAATACTTATCATCCGGGCCTCAGGAATCATCCAAACATCAGTTATGGAAATCCGAACACGCAACAGAACCCGAACTTCCTAGGTAGTTTTCAGAAGACAGGTTATCAGTCAAACCAGAAACAATACGGTAATAGCTCGGGCAGCGGTTAGAGTGGGCACAATCAGAGAGATTCGAGGGTTACAATAAAGGTTATCAAAAGGGGCAAGGGAATTCATCTAGCAACAAAGAGGAGTCAATTAAGGATGTGATGGAGTTATTAAAGCAAATGAATCAGAGGACGGAACTCCAAGAGAAGGCAAATGTTGCAAGAGATAAATAAGTGAGTCAACTGGCTAAAGAAATGGTGAGCCTAAAGCGAACTCCATCCAAGTTACCGAGTGACACCTTGAAGAATCCTATCCATCAAAATAACAGTTCTTCCAGCGGAAAGAACACTCAGATTAACCAGGTAAGTAGCCTTCGGAATGGTAAGGTTTTTGATAACGGGGTGAACACACCATCATCCTTTGTTGAAGGAATGGTGGAAGATTTGGGGGAAAATGGAAACAGTGATAACGAGGTGGAGATTATACCAATAAATAAACCGATAAAGTAAATTAATGAAAAATTATACGAATCGGTAAAAGAAAAAGAAACACCAATCATCAAGGAGACAGGGCCCACGGGTAAAACCGTTCCATTTCCTCAGGCATTGGTGAATCCCGCAGCAACCTCACCAAAGAAGAGGGGCCCATAATAGGAGGAAATGTTGGAAGTCTTTAAACAAATAAAAATTAATTTACCCCTCATTGATGCTATTAAATAAGTCCCCGCATATGCTAAGTATTTGAAGGACTTAGGTAGTCAAAAGCGAACTCACAAGATGCCCTGAAAGGTCGATTTAACGGCTAATGTGAGTTCAGTTTTGACAGGAATCCTCCCACCCAAGTTGCAAGATCCGGGAACGCCAATAATATCCATTCAAGTGGGCGATTTTAAAATGACAAGGGCGTTCTTGGAGCAGGGTGAGTATTCTCTCGGGATGTTTATATGACCAATATGATTTTAGTCCCCTTAGAAAAGCCGACACCACCGTGGTGTTAGCTGATTTGACACTTAAACTTCTTAGGGGAATTGTTACTGATGTGATTGTTATGATCGAGGATTTTTATTACCCGGTCGACTTTCTGTTTTAGATTATGTTACAGTTGACCCAAAACGGAAACCGAACGTGATTCTTGGTACGCCCTTTTTGGCAATCGCTAACGCTTTAATAAACTGTAGAACCGGAGTAGTTCACATGGCGTTTGGGAATAAAAATCTTATGTTGAATGTTTTTTCAAATGTATCTAACCCCCTGGTGAGTGATGAATACTTCGCGGCTGACATCATTGACGGGTTGAATCCTCATGAAAATGAGGAAGATGCCACAGAGGAGTGCGTTATTTGTTGCAGGAACGCAGTTGAGCATTCACATCAGTTGGAGAAGGAAGAAAAAGTGATGGAAATTTATGCTGCAAGCGTCGGAAAACCGCCATGGTCTCAACAGGTAGAGAAATTACCGGACACAATCGACTCAAAATTGATACCGTCACTTGAGAGTCCACCGGCAGTGGAGTTGAAGGAACTCCCAAAACATCTCAAATACGTGTTTCTGGGAGACAACAATACTTTACCCGCCATCATAACTTCAAACTTAGAAGAATCTCAAGAAAAGGCTTTGATGGAATTATTGAAAGACTACAAAGCAGCAATTGGACGGACGATTGCAGACTTGATGGGAATTAATCTGTCTATCGTGATGCGGAAGATTATCACGGATCCCAAGGTGAAACCCGCACATGATGCACAAAGACGGTTGAATCCGAACATGCGGGAAATTGTGAAGAAAGAAGTCCTGAAGTGGTTGGATGCGGGAATTATTTTCCCTATCTCGGACAGTACTTGGGTAAGTCCAACGCAAACGGTTCCAAAGAAGGCGGGCATTCAGATAACCCGTAATGAAAAAGGTGAAGAAATTGCTACCCGACCGGTAACCGGATGGCGGATTTGTGTTGACTATCGGAAGTTAAACACCGTGACATCTAAAGATCATTTCCCTCTACCGTTCATTGACCAAATCATCGAAAAATTATCAGGTCAGAAATTTTATTGCTTTCTAGATGACTACTCGAGGTACAATCAAATTGCTATCCACCCCGATGACCAACATAAGACCACTTTCACGTGTCAATACGGTACTTTCGCATTTAGGCGAATGCCTTTTGGTTTCTGTAATGCCCCGGCCATCTTTCAAAGGTGTATGATGAGTATCTTCTCATATATGGTCGTGGAATCACTAGAAGTTTATATGGACAATTTTTCTATTTTTGGCTCATCTTTTGATTCATGTTTGAACGAATTAACAAAGCTTTTAAAAGATGTCTCGAAACGAATTTGGTCTTAAGTTGGGATAAGCGCCATTTCATGGTTCAAGAGGGAACGGTTTTAGGATATGTCATCTCGAGTAGGGGGTCGAGGTTGACCGGGAAAAAGTTAATGTCATATCTAATTTGCCACCCCCGACAAATGTTAAAGGAATCCGGTCATTTTTGGGACATGCCGGATTTTACCGACGATTCATTAACAATTTTAGTGTCATCACAAAACCGTTGTGTAATTTTCTTTTTAAAAGATGTGCCATTTGTTTTTTATGAAGATTGTTTAAATGCATTTAACGTTCTTAAAAACAAACTGGTTGAGGCCCCAATTTTACTATCACCTGATTGGTCACTTCCGTTTGAAAGTATGTGTGATGCAAGTGATTATGCGGTTGGGGCTGTTTTGGGTCAACGGGTGGATAAGAAGCCTGTTGCCATATAATATGCAAGCAAAACCCTTTCTGATGCAAAAATAAACTGCACAACTACAGAAAAGGAGTTGCTCACAATAGTATATGCTTTGGATAAGTTTAGATCTTATATTTGTGGGAGCAAGGTTATTGTGTTTTCATATCACAACGTTGTTAAGTATCTGACGGAAAAGAAGGACGCAAAGCCGCGCTTAGTTAGATGGATTTTGTTGATCCAAGAGTTTGACATGGAGATCCGTGATAAGAAAGGAAGCGAGAATGTGGTTATTGATCATTTATCTAGACTGAATGGTCAAGAGGAAGAGAATACCAAGGCTATAAACGAGCCATTCCCGGACGAGCAATTATTTGATGTTTCTACTTTACCATGGTATGCTGACATCATTAATTTTCTTGTTGTAGGTACCATCCCAGAATTCTGGACCAAGAAAAAGAAACATCACTTCATGTCTAAGGTGAATCAATACGTGTGGGAAGATCCGGACTTGTTTAAAGTAGGGGCTGATCAAGTCTATCAGAGATGCATTCCAGATGAGGAGATTCGAAGTGTGTTATCACATGCCCACTCACTTGCATGCGGTGGACATTTTATCGGGCAGAAATGGGACATAAAATTTTAGCTAGTAGTTTTTATTGGCCTCGTTTATTTAAAGATGCAGCAGAATATGCTAAGAACTGCGTGAGATGTCATCAGTTAGGTAGCATTTCCTGGAGGAACGAGATGCACATGCAACCAATCCTCGTTGTGGATATTTTTGATGTTTGGGGGATTGATTTTATGGGCCCGTTCCCAAATTCATTCGGGAATTACTATATTTTGATGGAGGTTGATTATGTTTCGAAATGGGTTGAAGCAATTGCCTCCAAAAAAAATGACCATGCCGTTGTTTGTAAATTTGTCCAATCAAATATTTTCTCAAGATTTGGCATCCCGCGCATTATTATTAGTGACGGGGGTTCCCATTTTAAAAACTTTAGTTTTGGCAAATTACTTATACGGTATGCGGTAAACCACCGAATAGCCACACCCTACCATCCTCAAAAGAGTGGTCACGTTGAGGTATATAATAGGCAAATTAAAGAAATTTTACAAAAAACGGTAAGACCCGATAGAAAAGATTGGTTAACAAAATTAAATGATGTTTTATGGGCTTACCGTACTCTTTTAAAACGCCTATTGGTACCACCCCCTATCGGCTGGTTAACGGGAAAGGATGTCATTTACCTGTGGAATTTGCTCATCGTGCTCTATGGGCGGTGAAAAATGTTAATCTAGACTATGAGTGTGCAGGTAAAGAAAGAAAGTTGAATATGTGCGAGCTGGAGGAGTTGCTCGATGAAGCGTATGAGTGTGCGTCAGCATATAAAGACCGAATGAAACAGGTTCATGATGCAAAGATCAAGAGGAAGAATTTTGAAGAAGGACAACGGGTTTGGTTATACAATTCGAGAGAAAAACTGTTCCTGGGTAAGTTAAAGAGTAAGTGGATGGGACCGTATCAGGTGAAGTGTGTCGGTTAGTTTGGCGAGGTCGAAATTGAGGACTTTGACGATCATCTAAGGCAGGTAGTGAATGGGCATCGGTTGAAACCATATTTGGAATATGCGGACTTGAATAAGATCATACATGAGTCGGTGGTGAGCTTTATAGCTACTGCACCATCATATTCAGCCGAGTGATAAGGGCCAGGTAACGTCGGGCTGTAGACTTTAAATTTAGCGCTTCTCGGGAGGCAACCCGAGCGTTTTTTTTTTTTTTTTACTTTTTGTTTATCTTATTCTTAAAAAAATAAAAAAAATAAAAATTTGACTGTAGCTTACGGTCTCCCGACCGTTGCTTACGGTCTGACCGTAGGCTATGGGTGGTGGTAACTGTCTTACGGTGATAGTGGACCGTAGCTTACGGTCACCCAACCGTAGCTTACGGTCGGGGTTTCCAACTTCCGGAAAAAAAAATTAAAATTTTTTTTAATATTATTAATATTATTTTCTTTAACCTCCACCACCAATTTAACCTACTTACTTCTTTCTTCTTATTTCTTTCTTCTTCATCTTCTTCTTCCTCTCCTTACAACCAAGAACACCCAAAATATTCAGAACCCTAACTCTCTCAATTCTTACTCAAATATTTTGATTTCGGACCCTAAACTCATTATTTTTTTGAGAGGCACTCACCTGTGGTGTCGGTTTTCACCAATTGTTGCTCGATTTTTTTCAGATTCGTGAGGGTGTGAAGAACCCTAAAAATCAAGTTTGGGGATTTTCAAGTTTAAGTGTTTTTTTTATTGTAATTGAAGCTTAGGACATCAACTCTCATCACTAAAAAGGTATGTATTGCACTTGATTTTATATTGATGAAGCCTAAGGTTTGTGATGAAGTTCAAGTTTTACTTTATGCCCATTAATTTAGGTTAGGGATTGTTATGGTGATAATGTCTCCACACTTGTAAGATTAGATTTGTTAAGGCATTAGTTTATGGGTGTTATGGGTTATAATGATTTGGTTATGATGGCTTGTTGAAATTTTGCAAGATGAAGGTTGACAATAAAGTGATTGATGTTTATATAATTAATGGAACATGTTGGGTTAATGACATAGATCAACTTTTACAAGTTAGAGTTTGAAGTGGTTTTATTAACATTGAATCAACGAGTCATACACCCATAATTAACAACAAGTGTGGGGATATTTGGAAGGTTATCATGTTATTTGACTTGCATTGTTTACTTGATTGTGATTGTGTAGGATGGGAAGGACCGGTGATACTAGGAAAAACCCGCCAAGGAACAAAGGGAAGGCTGCCTCATCGCCGGCCGACCCACCGCCATTGCCCAAAAGAAGATTAATTTTGAGGGATTCTGAGGACGAGGAGGATGCCATGCAGGAACCATATGAAGATGAAGGAATAGTGGCGCCTCCCCATAAGCCAATTTGGGGCGGGGGGCGTTATCGGGAATGGATCCGTATTGGCAAGCGGAGTTGTTTAATGATGCGATAGAAAAGTTAAAAAACAAAATTGATGGGTTTATGTGTGAGAGACGAGTTTCGGGTAATCTTTTGAGGCCGTTTGGTATTATAACCATGTTTGAAAACTTAGGTTGGGAGGCAGCATTGAAGTGTTATGATGAAGAAGATAAGGAAATTTACATGGATACTATTCAAGAGTGGGTGGCATCATTGACAGTTGAGTGGGGAGTAATCCGTACAAGACAATGAGGTTGATTGGGAAGATAAATAATAAGGAGGTAGTTATGTCGTTGGATACTTTGCGGAGGATAGCACCATTTGATTCTAAACCATCAAGAGAGTATGTGTATCCCTCGGAAGACGAGTTGTATGTAAACCCGGATAACATCCTTTGTATCAGAGAATGAAATTCGATCTCTTTAATCTGGGACGTGCCCATACTATGCTGCGAAACAATATGAAGTTGCAAGAAAGATTTTTGTTGAGTGTGATGGTCTTTAATGTAATGCCGAATCGAGGTGACAAAACTCAAGTCAGAAAATGGGAAATTCCCGTGTTGCATGTATTGATGACGGGTACACCAAAGATTTCGTACCTGTATTTGGTTATGATGAATATCTGGAGGGAAAGAGAGATGAAGTTAAATTTAATTATCCCACACTGTCGTTTGATTACAGCTTTATTAAAGGCAAAGGGAGCTATTAGGGCGGATACACCAACGGTTGAGAAGACTTTGCGTCTTTTTGATAAAGAGCAGTTGCAGAAAGAGGGTTTGCTTTATCATGAGGAAAGAGGATATGTTTATATCCAACATTTTGATACACATGTGCAGCTAAAGGCATTAAAGAGTGGGCATGGTGAGGATGTGATTGAGGAAGAGTATGTGTTTTTTCGGATAGTTGGGGTTATCAAGCTCCACGACGGGTAGTGAAGAGTGATTAGGGGGGAGTTCATCGGGGCAGCCACAACAAGCCCCGACTCAACTTCCACACGAGATGGTGCAAGATGATGTAGGAATGGTTGACTGGTTACAAGCTTCGAGGCCATCGGTCTATGATAGTTAGGGTAGTGAGTTTTAATACATATTTGACCAACAGAATCAGAACGCAGAGATGCAGCAGAGAGAGACCCGGAGATTGTATGACCGAATGGAGTTGTGGAATCAAACCCATGCGTATAACTGGCAGGAAGAAATCAATGATCGATATGAGGATGATCGCCAGAGTCCGCCACATACAGCGCGGCATCAGGGTGAGTCGGTGGTGGATAATCCACCGATAATTGACTACTCATCTTTGGGGCAGTTTGACGGGAGTACACACTATCCACCACCTCAGATTCATCATTCAAGGTGGGTGGATCCTCGTGCAGATGCATCTCAGAATGCTGGTGCGGAAAGTTCCTCAGACGCATTTAATTTCTCTGGTGTCATGGACACTATGAGGTCTATCTTTGGTGACCCGCAGCCGCCATATTTTTGAGCACTCAATGATCTGCTGATCAGGTCCATGTGTCTCTCTCTATCTTTTATGTTTTGTTGACTGTTTAATAATTGTGTTATGGGTGGTCGGGTGGAGTGATGAACTTTCGGGTCGTGTGGTTGTTGTTAGTGTCTATACTTATGTTTAAAAACTTTATGTCCTTTGTTAATGGTATGCAACTTTATTTAAATCTGGAGATGGGTAATTGGTTGTCACTTGAATTGCAATTGGTATGAATATCCCGTGTTTGCATCTGTTTTTGAAAATCTGAGTTACATTGATGGCAATGTAAATCTCAAGTGTGGGGATGGAAAAATATGGAGAAATTAAAAAAAATTAGCCTTAGAATAGCTTGATTGTGCGCAAAAGCCAAAATTATAACTTGTTAATTGTTAGTATTAATGCCAAGTAGAGGTCTTTGCTCATGGTCAATTTTTAAGCTTCTCGAAAGTATTCCCATGCAAATGTTTTTTCAAAAATTAGACAATTAAAATGAACCGTTTAGATGGGATAACGAGTCATGGGCCATGTACACATGTTTCATGTCGGCAGCCTAATTCCTCCGCTACGTGTGTAAGATTTGCCTTATATATAATACACATATAATATATAGTATATACACATGTCATTTGAGTGCCATTATTGAGCGTAACCAGTATGACCATAATATCTAGAACTTGGTTGTCTTATGTATTTCGAGATCTTAGTTTGGCATGAATGCAAAAGTGATAGAGGCAATTAGGTTAAGCCTCATCTGGATGAGTGAGAGTGCGGGTATTGGGGGTTGGGCCTCATACATTATATATATGAGCGTAGGTATTGAGAGGGGCGGGGGGTTGGTTCCCTTAGAAAACATTTTTGGACATATTCTTTCGTTCAATCAACCCCAGTGTTATATTGCGAGATGATCCGGGTTAATAGGTTCTTTGTAATTGTTTTAGTATTTATCAATAGGATGTATTTAGTATTATGGTTATTGTAAAAAAAAAAGAGAGAGAGAATGATAAAAAGTCAAAGAAAAGCTCAAAAAGAGTAAATGTTCTAGTCAGTATTGGTTGTAAATGAAAGTCAGTGAGTTTGTTTAGTTCTTTAGTCGTTGGAATAAATTAAGTCATTGTTTATTTAGTTGTTTTGTAATAAGCCGGATCAGATCGTCTGAGCTACTTCAAAAATTCTCTTCCACACCCTTACACTTAGCCCCGTTACAACACGTTTTAAGTCCTCTTGATTTGCATTTGTGTCAAAGCATTTATATGGGTAGAGATATGACTTGTTTCCAAGCTTATTACTTTGCGTTCATACTTTGTATCGAGGGCAGAGAGATACTAGCTCATTTTTTTGTTGGTCCAGATATTAAACCGAGAGGAGAGATATTATATTATGAGGGGTATGAACATGTGTGCCTTAACCGGAAACAAAGTACACTTGTTTGGGCTGTTTCATAGTTTTAAAATGTATCATTAAATTTTTTGGTGGGTTATCAACCTTGACAGTGTCAGTTCTTGGGAATTAGGTATGACCTTATACCTCACTAGTATTAATACTGATAATTGATGAACCATCAATCGAGGTGTATGTGTTGCATGAGAGTTTTCTTGAGGCCTTGCAAATGATAAGTGTGGGGATGTGATGTGTGGGTAAAAAATATGTGTATTAAGTGTGTAAATTCGTGTGTTTTGATTAGTTATATATTGTAAACACGATTACTTTGAGTGCGTTTGTGGTTACAGGTGTGCGGAGCTTAACGGAGCTAAAAGAAGCTAATGCGGAGCATTCAAGATGGAGTGTAAATGAAAGTAGTGATCTATGAGATGATAAAGAATTGAAATATGAAGACGTGGCCACAAATGGGGAGGAAAACGGAGTTGAAATGAAGATTCTATAAAGAAAACTATATTCAATCTAGTAGGACCGTAAGGCAGAGTCAACAGACCGTAGCTTACGGTCTGGCCGTAAGCTACGGTAGCCAGACTGTAACTTACGGTCTGGTCTGATGGAAAATGGGCTTTTTGTATTTTTCATCTATATTTAAAGCCCTAAAACCCTAAGGTCGATTCCATTCAATCATAATCAATTTGGGACTTCTTGGAGGCTATCTTACACCACCAACACTCATCCTAATCACAAGATTGATCCATGAACACCATCTCCAACATAATAATCAAGGGAATGAATATCAAGATGCAAGGCTAAAGGCTTCATAACCATCTTCGGGTGTAGGTTTGAGTTGCATGTTAGGTTTTGTTATTCTATTCTTTAAACTTTGGATTTGTAATTAATTAATCATTCGGTTAATCAATTCTCTGTGTTTGTTTTTGTGCTTAAACGGTTTTTCTTAATTGATTGCTTAATCGTTTGTAAGTTAACTGATTTGTGGTCATCAACAATTAAGAATAAGTTCTTTCGTCATTGACTCGTTTATCGTTAACCATATTATTGATTTTGTGTTTCAACAAGTAAATCCGATAATCAAGTAGATTTTCATTAAGCCATGTCAATTGTTCGGATTCTGTTTTGACGATCAACACAGTCAGTCGTTAAGTCTTTTCATTTACATATTTTATAAGAAACCGTCCAAAGAAGTTTATCAATTCCTTAACTTGTTGCAAAACCCGAACCCTGGAGTTTGGTTATTTTTATATTATTGTTTACAAACTAATCAACTAAACCGCTTGACATCGTTTGTCCACTTTAATGATTTTTATTATAAATTTGAGTTCACTTGCACTTTCCACTGATTCCCTGTGGATTCGACACCTTACTTGCCCTAATTAGTAAAGGTATTTTATAAGTATTTTTGATTGACCTTTCGACATCGATTAGTAAGCTATTTCAGTGATAAAAAGATGGACAGAAAAGACTCTGGAAGGATGTTCAAGCTTAACTTTTTGGTTATGTTTTTCACTGTAATGGGGGAGATGATGATGAGCAATACTGTCAATCAAAGGTTTTTGACATCGATAACAAAAAACACTAACATAAGAAGCTTGAATTGGTGTGACTACATTATAGAATGTCTCAAATAAACACGGAAAGGATAGACTAGTGATGTTGACGCATTTTACAATGGCCCGATGTTGTTACTCACGATAAAATAATCAATTTATATTACACAATGGAATTTATATAGTATTCTGATTATTGTTTTTTTTATTGTTAACAGATTATATACATCTATCAGCGACAGAAACTTTCCGCCAAGAGAAAATGGGTTAAAGATTCTAAAATACTTGAAAAGATTGACTATACTACATTAGTGGAGTTTGAGGAAAACCATCTTATAAACAAAGGGAAAGACACAACGAAGAAAAAGGTTGAAGAATCGAAAAAGTCATTAAAAGTTGTTAAAAAACAAATCAAAGTGATATCCCAACTAATATTCGAGGTATTTAACTTAACCTGTTATGTCTAATTATATTTTGTGTCAATCACTATAGTGTAACATGATTTATTTAATTATATTTACTACTAAGATCATTGTACAAAATTCGATTTGTATTAGAAACAGAGTCAGATGAAGATGAGTCCGATGAAGATGACACAATGGAAACAGATAAGATGAGTCCGATGAAGATGACACAACGGACACAGAGTCTGGAAAATATAACACAATGGAAATAGAGTCTGAAAAATATAACACAATGGAAACAGAGTCTGGTAAAGATGAATCCCTGGAGACAGAGGAGGCATGATAATTAATCATATTTACATTTTTTTTATGTTTAAATTTGTAATTAATAAAAAAATTGTCTTTGTTTTTACAGAGTTTGGCTAATACATTAAAGTAACAGCTCAAACAATTTGATGGACAAGGGAAGAAAATTGTTTTTTTGTTACAAAAGGTAATTAATCGTTTTCCACAAGGTACGCTGATCAGACAGCAAAACGACTAATGGGAACTTTTGGTAAAGAAGTTTCACAAAAGCGACCAAGATGAAGGTATGCAAGCTAACGTGGGTGTGAAAAACGGAAATGCCATAGACAGTACACCATTTGAAGTTAGTGGATCACAAATGTTGGAGATTGATCAGATGGAACAACATGCCATTTCAATAATTAAAAGAGAAACCTCGTTAACTCTTTTGAGCCCCCAAGTTTTGACTTGCATTTATCTCAACCAACACCACCAACTCCAGAATCAGAGGTGGTAGCAACAAAAAACACAATGAATAATGAAGCTGGAAAAGAAAAGGGTGCACAACCCATGGTTGAAGAAGGGCGGGAAAAAAATAAGAACCATGTGGATGAGGTCAAAAAATCGTCTAAAGGTACATATGTATTGTGTCATAAAAAGTGTACTGTGTCATAATATACTGATTGTGTCATATATTGACTGGATTTCAGAAAGCATGAGTTTTGAAGCTGGAAAGAATAAAACTGAAGACATGGCTGCTGAGAAAACAAAGTCGATGTCAAAAATGTATATCAGGTCAAAAGAAAAGGTTGTAGCACACATTGTTGAAGAAGGGGAAACACATAAAAAGAAAAATGTGGATGAGGTTAAACAATCGGGTCAAGGTACGTACGCATATATTGTGTCATAAAGTCTATTGTGTCATAATCTATTGTGTTATATTTTGATTGTGTCATATTTTAACTTGTTAAAGAGATGATGAGTATTGAAGCTGGAAAGAAAAAGAAGGAAGACATGGTTGAGAAAGGGGAAACACAAAAAAAGAAAAATGTGGATGAGGTTAAACAATCGGGTCAAGGTACGTACGCATATATTGTGTCATAAAGTCTGTTGTGTCATAATCTATTGTGTTATATTTTGATTGTGTCATATTTTAACTTGTTAAAGGCATGATGTGTATTGAAGCTGGAAAGAAAAAAAAGGAAAACATGGTTGATAAAGGGGAAACACATAAAAAGAAAAATGTGGATGAGGTTAAACAATCGGGTCAAGGTACGTACGCATATATTGTGTCATAAAGTCTGTTGTGTCATAATCTATTGTGTTATATTTTGATTATGTTATATTTTAACTTGTTAAAGGCATAATGAGTATTGAAGCTGGAAAGAAAAAGAAGGAAGACATGGTTGAGAAAGGGGAAACACAGAAAAAAAATGTGGATGAGGTTAAACAAACGGGTCAAGGTACGTACGCATATATTGTGTCATAAAGTCTATTGTGTCATAATATATTGTGTTATATTTTGATTTTGTCATATTTTAACTTGTTAAAGGCATGATGAGTATTGAAGCTGGAAGGAAAAAGAAGGAAGACATGGTTGAGAAAGGGGAGACACAGAAAAAGAAAAATGTGGATGAGGTTAAACAATCGGGTCAAGGTACATATGCATATATTGTGTCATAATCTACTGTGTTATATTTTTACTGTGCCATATTTTAACTAGATGAAGGCATGATGAGTATTGAAGCTGGAAGGAAAAAGGAGGAAGACATGGTTAAGAAAGTGGAAATGCAGAAAAGAAAAAATGTGGATGAGGTTAAACAATCGGGTCAACGTACGTACGTATATATTGTGTCATAAAGTCTGTTGTGTCATAATCTACTGTCTTATATTTTGATTGTGTCATATTTTAACTAGATGAAGGAATGAGGAGTTTTGAAGCTAGAAGGAAAAAAAAAGGAAGACATGGTTGAGAAAGTGGAAACGCGGAAAAAGAAAAATGTGGATGAGGTTAAACAATCGGGTCAAGGTACGTATGCATATATTGTGTCATAAAGTCTGTTGTGTCATAATCTACTGTGTTCGATTTTGATTGTGTCATATTTTAACTAGATGAAGGTGTTGAACAAGTTGTTGATGTTGATAAAACAGTAAAGAATTTAACAATCCTTCAAATAGAAACAAATGACTACATCACACCAGTTAAAAATGTTATTATTGCCGAACCGATTTCAAGTGTAAAACCGCAACAGAATGATGAACAGGGCCAAAAATGACCTACAAGAAATTGGAATTTAGTTGAAGCCCTGTGTTCTCCTTTCGTTCGAAGACAAGTTGTAATGACAGACAAAAGGACACAATCTGAGAATAATGTTTCATCCTACTTATTTACAGGGACCGAAGACATTTGGTACAACACCTTTTAAATTTTATTGCAAAAGCTAACACAATGATCTTTGTATAGTTACTTTATTAATTGCTATCCGTTTTTTTTCAGGGATTTTATATTCTTGATTAAAGATGTTATATCATTGCCAAGAGTTGAAATGGAAAGCGTGATGCCAGGAGTTGAATTACATGCCGATGTTATAAATGTGTGGTCACATGTTTTAAACGATGGAGAGAAGACAAGGGGAAAGCAATCTGTACATCGTCTGTTTTGCAATATCCCAATGATTGTAAGTACATTGTGTCATTGTGTCATTGTGCCATTTTGGGTCGTATTATATGTTTTGTGTAATATTTACATATTTTTCCTTATCTAATACGATTGTATACAATTTGACTTTAATGCAGATGAGAAGAACAGATTTGATCAGTTCAGGAATAAAATGACTGAACTTTTAAAGAAAGAAAAAATGGAAACTATTGAAGACACTGATATTATATTTGTACCAATTATTCAGGCATGCCACTTTTATGTCATCTGCTTCTACCTAAAAGACATAAGTATTGTTCTCATTGACAACATTTCATCAACATTAAGATGTGAAGAGAAATACAATGGTTACGAAAAAAAACAGTGACTATACAAAATCGATCACATTTCACGCCTTTTTTTTGTTTTTTTTTTCAGAAACAAGCTTTTGAATCTTACCTTGATCATATTTCACATCCGAATGCAATCCTTATGAAAGCTACAAAAATAGAAGAATTACAAATGCCATGGAAAACCTCAACCAATTATATTGATTGTGGTATTTTTTTTGATGAGGCATATGGAGACTTATAAGGGTGAGGAAGCCAAGGATTGGGCTTGTGGATTTTTGAATGAGGAAACGAAAAGGCAAGGGGCGCATATCGTAGGTTTACGCAGGAAGTATGCTGCTAAGATTGCTTTGCATGACATAAACGAGAACAAAAACTTTGTTATAGAAAGGGTTAAACTTTATATGGCAAAATCAGCAGCTGACAGAAAAAATCTACAAAGTAAGACGAAAAAGAGAGTACTAAAAAGGTTGGCTAGAGAAGTGGATTGAATACAGAATGTATGGTTGGTATGTGTTATTGTGTCATATTTGGAATGTATTTTGGTTCGTCTCGAATATTATATAAAACATGCATTGTATGATCGTATTTGTCAATTTTAATATCACTATGTTTATGATGCAAAAATTGATTAGTTTGAATGGTGTATGACAGCTGAAGTATAAAAGCTCGAAATATGACACAATGTGAATTTGACACAATGACCATTATTACACAATAAAACTTCAGAACTGGTTGTTGCTTCTTTCTCTTTAATGCTTAACATTTAGACTAAAAAACATTCCAGTATGACACAATGACAATTATAACACAATATATCAAATATGACACAGTGACCATTGTAACACAATAAAAGCTAATAGTAAGCCACTCAAGTCAAACCAAAAAATTCCAGTATGACACAAAAAAATTATTGAGACTCTGAATCTTGCAAACAATAAAAACATGGACATTCTAGTATGACACAATGACCATTAAAACACAATATATTAAATATGACACAATGTGAATTTGACACAATGACCATTATTACACACTAAAACTTCTGAACTGGTTGTTGCTTCTTTCTCTTTAATGCTTAACATTTAGACTAAAAACATTCCAGTATGACACAATGACCATTATAACACAATATGTCAAATATGACACAATGTGAATTTGACACAATGACCATTATTACACAATAAAACTTCTCAACTGGTTGTTGCTTCTTTCTCTTTAATGCTTAACATTTAGACTAAAAAACATTCCAGTATGACACAATGACAATTATAACACAATATATCAAATATGACACAGTGACCATTATAACACAATAAAAGCTAAAAGTAAGCCACTCAAGTCAGACCAAAAAATTCCAGTATGACACAAAAAAATTATTGAGACTCTGAATCTTGCAAACAATAAAAACATGGACATTCTAGTATGACACAATGACCATTAAAACACAATATATTAAATATGACACAATGTGAATTTGACACAATGACCATTGTTACACAATAAAACTTCTGAACTGGTTGTTGCTTCTTTCTCTTTAATGCTTAACATTTAGACTAAAAACATTCCAGTATGACACAATGACCATTATAACACAATATGTCAAATATGACACAATGTGAATTTGACACAATGACCATTATTACACAATAAAACTTCTCAACTGGTTGTTGCTTCTTTCTCTTTAATGCTTAACATTTACACTAAAAACATTCCAGTATGACACAATGACCATTATAACACAATATATCAAATATGACACAGTAACCATTATAACACAATAAAAGATAAAAGTAAACCACTCAATTCAGACCAAAAAAATTCCAGTACAACACAATGAGAATTAGACACAAAGACCATTATTACACAATAAACTAAAGTAAAAATTTATTGAGACTCTGAATCTTGCAAACAAGAAACTCCTGAACTGGTTGTTGCTTCTTTCTCTTTAATGCTTTGTAAGTATAACTTGCAAGTATGTATATTGTGACCAACACCTTTGCAGAAACCACATCCCCTTTGTTTGTCCCCAACTTTACTAATTGCTATCTCACGAGCTAACTTGAAACGTTTATGACTCCCACAACCTTTTGTTCTTGTTCTAACAGGATTTCTGATTGTAACACTACATGGTTCTCTCATTCCAGTCATTTCTGCAAATCTATCTCTCCTGCTAGGGGGCGGGGCAGCAACTTGAGCCCCATCAGACTTAGACATGTAATCTTTGACATAATCTCTATAAAGACACAATTGTTCTTTGTTACTAACCAATTTATTTATATTATACTCGTGAGCAAACCTAAGTTGAGAAAGAACAGCTTCAACATCTGCATGATTTTCCCCAAACTCTTCGGGCCTAAAAGAGAAATGACATATTTGAAATAGCTTCCTTTCTCCATCGCCTAACAATATACTTCTTCGGGAATTCTGTTACGAAACTAATTCTAAGAACATAAAAAATATGTCTACATAGTAATCCGAACAATTCAAATCTTCTGCAGCTACATGATATTGTTTGATCTACATCTCGATAAATAACCTACACAAAAAGAACACAAACAAAAAGGATTAACAAAATACACAATTATTACACAAAGAAAAAAAGAAAAGATATAATGACACAATTAATAACATTAATATTACATAGCGAAAAGCAAATATAAGAAAGAGCAAAAATAAAAAGAAACAGGAACTGAAACCTTAAAAAATGTAGAGCATGGCTGCTTTAAATCCTTAATTTCAAACTTCAAAAAATCACCAACTGGTTGTCTAGTAACAGAAGCACAACTATGAATACCATCCTCTATCTCTAGTTGTTGATAAAAAATCGTCCGTGTAAAAATATTTGCAGCTTGACTCTCAAGAACGAACGTTGGATTCATAAAATCCAGGAATGGTGTATCGAGAGTGGTTCTCATTTCCTCTATGCCCATACCATTGAGACTCAACTGCCTCTTCAAAGTGTCTAAAAACTCAACTAATGTTGCCCTTGGATTACAAAACTGGTTAAAGAAATGGTTCTCACTTTCTATTCTTGATGTGGTACGCATAAGTCCAGAAAAATTCTCTTATAGATAATACGCAGGTATACAGTCATTTCTAATCTTATAAAGATCAGCCAACCACTCATGATCACTTAAGCCATATTCAGAAAGAATTGAGGGCCGTTATTCTTCAAACTCATCCGTTGTAATAGAATCTGTCCACAAAATCTGAGCTAATTTTTCTTTGAACTCAGCAACATTAGGCGTCGCTGGCCCAACCTACAAAAGAAAAAAAAACAATAAAAAAAAGACACAATCCATAAATATGACACAATACAGAAATAGAGTAATGCATAAATATGACCTAATGCATAAATATGACACAATACCTTACTAGTCACTTTCTCCCAAATATGCCACATACATAATCTGTGTCGGCTATTTGAAAAAACATCCTGAATAGCCCTCTTCATAGCAGCATATTGGTCAGTAACAACTACTTTAGGTGCAGAACCAAAGGCATGAGCATATGCCCTCAATAACCACTTGTATGAGTCAGCAGTTTCAGATTCAAGAAGCGCAGCACCAAGTGTAATATTCCTATTGTGGTTATCAATACCAGTGAAAGGGACAAACACCATATCATACCTAGAAAACAAAATCAAAAAATTAGAAACAAAAAAAATGACACAATGAATGAAGAAAGACACAATGAAATTTTGAGTCTTACTTGTTTGATCGATAGGTCGCATCAAACCCTGCAACATCACCAAAAACCAAGTAACTTTTCTTTGAATTCTCATCAGCCCAGAACAAACCACCTAAAGTCCCATCTTCTTTAATAGTGTAATCAAATAAAAAATTGGGACAATGCTTCTTTTTCTTCTCAAGATGTTTAATTACCATAGCTGCATCGTATTCACTAATGTATTCACTTTGAGGCGTCTTAAAATTCTTAAAGTCATTCTTTGTTGCACCTACTTGCTCATAACCACCATAAAAACTCTTCAAAATACTAAACGCTCTAACAGGCCCTAGATTTACTTGAGACAACGCTTGAATAGCACTTTCTTTTACCTAATATACCCTTCTCGCAGATGTTAAAAACTGAATATCATCTTTATGCACGAAACTGTGGTTATGCTCTTCTTCAAAAACATAAACCTCATATTTGTCTTTATCTTTCAACCTAAACTTAATATGTGCACCGCATCCAGTTTTCTTGGTTGGTTTCCTACGCTTTCTTTTACCATTATTTGCATCATCTAATGTACCATGATTAGTGTATGCACTATTCTTCCTAACACTAAAACCACTAGCATGAGCATAGCTAACATAAAAACCATAGGCAAGCTCAACAGAATCAAACACCGTACCTATAACAGGTTTAAGTGATTGAATCACAACAGGTTTGTAATATATTTTTCCAGACCTCGGGGATACACGTTCTTCACCAAGTTCATTGTAAACTCCAACATCTAAATCAATAAAACTTTGTTAAGTATACACAAATTTCAATATAAAATATAACACAATGCTAGCAGAAACTATTTTATCAGTAAGACACAATGATGTTACAAAAAGGCACAATACTTGTAAACGAAAATCAAATAATACAATAAAAATAGATTTATCAAATTGAAGCAAAACATTAAATCGATTCAATACACTTTGAATCAAAAAATCGAATGAATAAACTGAATTAATCAATTGAATCAAAATAAATGGAGAAAAATCGTACCAGATCCATCGTCGTTCATGGTAGAATTTGTATCTGAATTCGTACCAAATCCTTCATCGTTCATAGCTTGAGTTCGTAATCTTCGATTTGATTTCACCGATTAAGATGTATAATTTGTTTAGATTTGTTGATCGATTCTTATATGGTCGATTGTCATGTATATGGTGTAAATTGATAAGGATCTGGGTTTACAAATAAATCAATAAAGTTCCAAAAATACCTTTCCTTCCTAAAATCAGGTTGATGGGAAGATTTTCATGTGTCATAATCCTATTCCTTGTCATCCTTCTCAATTTTTAATCCCTTTGTATTTTAACTTTACCTATATATAGGAAGGTTAAAATAAGAAAACAATAATTTGTAAGAAGTGTAAGAAGTAATGAGATCTTGACACGTGGCATTAAAAGAATAAACACTATTAGGCTATCCTCTATGGTGGGTGTGACATTTGTCAACTTTTATTTGTATTTGTATTCGTTAAACCGACTCGTTGTGTCGTTTCAATAAATTCGTGTTTGTCGTTTATCATTTAATATTAATTACAACGATTTATGGTTATTACTCATTCATTGACTATTTGTTTAATTCAATCAACGAATCTCCGAGCTATAAAAGTCTATAAAATATTCAAGGTTTAAATCTATCGAGTATAAAACGTAAGCATTCTAAGGATAATAAAATATACCAAGTTTCGATTTAGTTACACATGGTTACAACGTTCAAGGGTTAAACATTAATAAGTTTAAAAAAAATAAATTTATATATATTGATAAAGTTGAAGGGCTTAAAGTGTAAATTGTATTTAAATTATATTAATATAATATTATAACCCACCCCAGCCGTCCCTACCCCTCTCCCCGTCGCGTTTTTCCGGCCAGCAGGTCCGGCGACGCATGAAACATCAAAATACACTACGTCATAATCCGTTATTTAACCCAAACGTCGTCTCCACTAATTCTAAACGTTATTACGTGAATAATTTCATCATTTATGACCTAATTAACATCCTTTAATAACACTAAACCGCCGGATAATAATAATAATATTTCATTAATTCGATTTAATCATCCAACGTACCAATTACCACTATAAATAGCATCTCAATCATCTTCTAAACTTGCTACAAACATATTTTTACACAAATAAACTCGTTAGTATCTCTAATTTGTTCGTCCGAGATTATTCCGGCCAACTCATCGTTCACCCACGTTCTGGCACCATTTAAGGTAATTGTTACATGGTTATGATCCGTTTCAACCAGTCTAACAAAACCCCTAATCTAAATCAATCAAATCTGGAATGGATCAAGAGAATTGAAATCTCGAGGGTTTAAGGTTAAGAAGATGAAATGGAATTTCTTGTTATAATTAATTGTTTTCAATCTTTAACAACATATGCTCTTTGGTCCAGTGGTTGTGTTTGCTTGTTGTGGGCGTGGAGACCCGGGTTCGAACCCGGGTCATAGCAAACCATTTTATATATTTTTAAAAAACAATTTATAAATTTAAATAAATCTAATATATCTTTAAAATTCATAATAAAATAAATAAAATTATTTTTATAGTTAAATAAAAAAAATGTTTTCCGTTAACAATTTCCGTTCAAGAATTAACTATTACAAACCAAACCACTCGTTAAAACTCGTAGAATAATTATGTAAATAATATATGTAATATATCCTAAAACGACAAACGCTTATACTAATAAAACAATACCGGCAATGCAAATATTATTATAATCAATATTCACCTTATAAGTAATATTATAACTTATTAAAATACGTTAGACTTAGTTATTAAAAATACTTTAAAGTGGGTAAAAATATGTAAAAAATACTTATATATAATAATGCATGAATCTTAAAACCAACCTTTTATTTTCCATTGTTTAGTTAGTAATTATTGTGTTTATTATTTTAGCTCGCGAGATTCGATCGTTCGGTTTTATATAACGCGCTTTCGTTTCATTGTCAAGTTTGTCATCTCAATTCAAAGGTGAGTTTCTCACACCCCCCCCCCCCCCCCGTTTTTACCCTTTTTACTATTTTAGGGTAGCATATACATCCTATCAACAATTCAATTTCGTTTATTTATTATTGCAAACTACAATTCGTTACATGGACTTGTGTGCTTATTTGCTTACTTGCTCAAAGACTATTTGCTCATGGTTTCCTCAATAAGTATGATCATACGCCCCCCCCCCCCCCCCTATGCACTCAGGACCTCGATGTTATGAGTGGAATAGGGACCCCCGATCCGAGTACGTTTGGTTGTTACCGAATGAAAAAGACATTGCTTGCGCTATTACTACACCAAGTTTCATGGAATTGTTTGGTTTTTATGTACTTGTATCAAACTTGTGTGAACTCACCAACTATTCAATTAGTTGACTTTATTTTATATATATGCTGCAGGTACTTACATTAGAGGATAAAATGGCGAAAGACACTAGAAGTTATGTTATTTAAAGAACAAATGAGAAGATGTGTTTTATTGTTTTTCCTTTATATTTGTCTAATTGAACAACTTGTGTACTTGGGATTTGAATGAATTAATGATATTATTGTCACTTAATAGTGTCACATGTGTTTTGGGCAATCTGTACGTCACACCCGGGCGTATTCCGCTTTAGCCGGGGTGTTACAGATTGGTATCAGAGCCGTGACTATAAGATAGGATATTAAACGTAGTGTTATAGTTAGTTATAGTTTATTTGCTTAATTGTTTAGGTTGTATGATTAGAAAATTATGTGGGCCTTATGTGATTGTTCAATGCACTTGTTTAATATTTTATTGTCAATTCATTTACGCCTCATATACACAAAGCACACACAAGTCCAAGGTTTATGCCTAAAAGCAAAGATTTTTCAAACATTTTCAATAATCGATTTTTATTATGATGTTCCGATATTTCTTCTTCTTAAAGATGGTTCGTTATGGCGGGTATGTAGTAACTGGAAGGGGGAAGTGCCTGTTTTCCGAAACTCTTGACACCAAGGTTATTAAAATCTAAGGATAAGCAATGCATATAAATCCCAATCAGACGCGGGACCCGGTTGCTTACCTAGAGAGTTAGGAAAGAGCATGAACTCTATTAGGCCAAAGCATACCATTTTCAACGCCATATGAATCACAACTTTAAATTTTCAAACGCGATCATGTTTTTTTTGTGAAATGAATATGGTTGCACTCCTCTATGTTTTACAATGTGTTTTAACTGGAAGTCTGTACACAAATACCCAGCTTTCGGTTCGATTTCGAGCTTCTTTGATGTTTGGAAAATGAGATTTATTAAAGTTCCACACATGATTTATTATCATTGTTATGATTTTCGATTATATATTTATTTAAAACAAACTTTAACAAGGATTTTTATACCTTTCCCTATTCCGAGTCTCACGAGTTCCGTTACTATTGTTCGCAGAATGTCTATCCATTTCAACAAGCGCCGTTCTTCCAAAACCTCTAGCCGCAAGTTAACTGCTCAAATCACCAAACAACTAGCAGCAGTCATTCCCGATATGATGACCCAAATTCACCAGAACCTTTCTGCTAGTATCGCCTCTGCTTCAAGCGAGCCTAAACCATATCACTGTTCGTATAAGACTTTCACCAGCACCAAACCCGCTGAGTTTGACGGTACCGAAGGTGCTACCACCCTACTTCAGTGGTACGAACAAATGGAGAGAAAATTCCTCCACATTAAGTGTCCCGATGATAAGCGAACCCGTTTTGCTACAAGTGTCTTTGAAAAAGGGGCACTTACCTGGTGGGTGAAGGAAAAGACAACCCGTTATGCCGAAGCTGCAATGGCTATGCCATGGGATGAATTGAAAGAACTGTTGACCAAGCAGTTCTTGCCTCTAAGTGAGCTTATGAATTTAGAAGCTGAGTTTTGGAACCTCAAACAAGAGAGTGTTGAGCACGCAGCTTACACTTCTCGTTTCAATGAACTCAGTGTGCTGGTATCTCACCATGTTACCCCAACCTCGCGTGCCATCGATAAGTACATTCGGGGACTACCGAGAAAAATTCAAGATAGTATTTTGAGTAGTTCTCCCAAAGAACTTGGTGACACAATCAACCTTGCTTCAACTTTAACTGATAATCATGTTAAAGCCAGGACTTTGACAATGAAGGGATCAAAGAAACCTGCTGATAAACCCTCTACCGAGCCCATAGAATTGAAACCTGAGTCATCCAAGCCTGCTTTCACCTCACACCACCATAGCACGAAGCGCAAGAACTATGCGCTAACTCAACAAACCGCACCTCAACCTCAAACTAACCTTGCATCACCACCCAAGAAACTCTACAACGGACCCCATTCGTATTGCAACTTTTGTCGGCGTCATCACCCTACCAATTTCGCTTGCCGCCAATGCACTCGTTGCAACCGTTTTGGGCATCTTAGCATCGCTTGTCGTGAGACTGCTATTTTACCTACTGCTTCTCAACGGTTTGCTCAACCCAACCCTCGCCCTGCATTGTATGCTCAACCTATTATCCAATTGCGAGCTTGCTATAATTGTGGTGACCCTAACCACTTTCGCAACGCGTTTCCACGACTCGCACATGTGAATGCACTTCAGCTTGCTCCAGCTCCGTTGTACCAGGCTCAAAGGTATCAAACCCAGCAAGCTTATCAGCCACAGGTTCCACCATTGTTGGCTAACCAAGCTCAAGTTCAGCCGCATCCCGCCATTTTAGCTCCTGCACCACAAGGTGGTCAAATCGTTCAAGCTGCTCAAGCTCCTCAAGAAAATCGTGGGCGTGCTTTTATGATTAACGCCAATGAAGCTCAGCAAAATGGCGATGTGGTGAACGGTACGTTTCTCGTGAATGACCACTTTGCAACCATTTTATTTGATACAGGTGCCGATATGAGTTTCGTGTCTTTTGAATTTGAGCCTTTACTTGCTAAACCCCGATCTAAGCTTAAAAACTCGTATTCTATTGAGGTAGCTAATGGTAAATCTGTAACAATTGATTCGGTTATTCGAGATTGCAAATTAACTCTAAATGGCCACAAGTTCTCAATCGACCTCATTCCTATGCAATTGGGAAGTTCTGACATCATAGTAGGCATAGACTGGTTATCTGTTCAGTGTGGGAAAATTGTTTGCTTCGATAAGTTCATTCGTATTCTGCTTGTCGATGGTCAAATCCTTCGTGTCTTTGGTGAAAAGCCTCCTTCCTCGAGCGTAAATTTAATCACTTGTTTTCAAGCTCAAACGTACTTACGCAAGAAGTATGTAGCATACGTAGCCCATGTGGTAGAGAAGAATGAACGAAAAATTGAGGACATTCCTGTTGTTCGCGAGTATCCCGAGGTGTTTCCCGATGATGTTTCTGGTCTTCCACCTATTCGTGATGTGTAATTTCGAATCAATCTTGTGCCTGGTGCAACCCCGATTGCTAGGGCTCCTTATCGTCTTGCACCCTCCGAGATGCAAGAATTGTCTAACCAGCTCCAAGAACTTTTGGATAAAGGGTTCATTCGCCCTAGTTCATCTCCTTGGGGTGCACCCTTTCTTTTCGTCAAGAAGAAAGATGGATCCTTCCGTATGTGCATTGATTACCGTGAGCTCAACAAACTCACAATCAAGAATCATTATCCTTTGCCTCGTATTGACGATCTTTTTGATCAACTCCAAGGAGCTTCATGCTTCTCAAAGATTGATCTTCGTTCGGGTTATCATCAACTACGCGTGCATGAAGATGACATACCCAAAACCGCTTTTCGGACTCGTTATGGGCATTACGAATTTATGGTTATGCCTTTTGGGCTAACCAATGCACCCGCGGTATTTATGGATCTCATGAACCGCATATGCAAACCTTACCTAGATAAATTCGTGATCGTTTTTATTGACGACATTCTTATTTATTCCAAGTCCAAATCCGAGCATGAAAAACATCTTCATTCCGTCCTTGATCTCTTAAGGAAGGAACAGCTTTATGCTAAGTTTTCAAAGTGCGAGTTCTGGTTGAAAGAAATTCTGTTCTTGGGACATATAGTAAACGAAAAGGGTATCCACGTTGACCCAGCCAAAATCGAAGCCGTTAAGAATTGGAAAACTCCAACCACTCCTACCGAAGTTCGTTCATTTCTTGTCCTTGCGGGTTATTATCGTCGCTTCGTTCTTAATTTTTCCAAGATCGCTTTGCCTCTAACCTCTCTAACTCACAAGGATAAACCTTATGTTTGGGGGCCAAAGCAAGATGAAGCTTTTCAAGCTCTTAAGCGCATGCTTTGCGATGCACCGATCCTTGCACTCCCCGACGGCAATGAGGATTTTGTTGTCTATTGCGATGCTTCCAATCAAAGCCTCGGTTGTGTCCTTATGCAACGAGGTAAAGTTATCGCTTACGCTTCACGGAACTTATGGTTAATGAAAAGAATTATACAACGCACGATCTCGAACTCGGTGCCGTTGTATTCGCGTTGAAAATTTGGAGACATTATCTCTATGGCACTAACTGTGTGGTATTCACCGGCCACAAGAGTCTCTAACATATTTTTGACCAAAGGGATTTAAACATGCGGAAACGACGATGGGCCGAACTACTTAGCGACTACGACTGCGAAATTCGTTATCATCCTGGTAAAGCGAATGTTGTAGCCGGCGCCCTTAGTCAAAAGACCCATGTGAAATCAATTCTGCTTCATTGTGTAACCGTTCAAACCGATCTTCAACTTCGTATCTTCGAAGCCCAACATGTCTCTGTCACCGAGGGTAATATGTACGGGTAAATGTCTTGTGGTGCCGAGAATCAACTTGAAACTAAGCGCGCTGGTTTGTTATATTACCTCAATCGTTTGGGGGTTCCAAATCGTGACGATCTTCGCACATTCATCATGGATGAAGGTCATAAGTCTCGATATTCCGTTCATCCCGGTGCGGATAAGATGTATTTTGATCTGCGGGCCACATTTTGGTGGCCCGGCATGAAGAAAGACAACGCGTTGTATGTGGGAAAATGCCTTACTTGCGCTAAAGTTAAGGTCGAGCATCAACGACCCTCTGGTTTGCTCGTTCAACCACACATCCCTGTTTGGAAATGGGAGGATATCTCTATGGATTTTGTGTTCAAACTCCTGACTACTCGAAACCGTCACGAAGGTATTTGGGTTATAGTTGACCGTTTGACTAAATCTGCTCATTTCATCCCGATCAATGGAAAGTTTACGGTTGATCAACTCGCTCATATCTATGTTCAGCGTATCGTTTGTCGTCATGGTATACCTTTGCATATCATTTCCGATCGTGATAGTCGTTTTACTTCTCAACTCTGGTCATCACTTCAAAAAGCGTTGGGAACTCGATTGGATCTTAGCACCGCCTATCATCCTCAGACTGATGGGAAATCCGAGCACACGATTCAAATGCTCGAAGACATGCTTAGGTCATGTGTTATGGACTTCGGTGGAAACTGGGATCCTCATCTTCACTTGATTGAGTTCTCGTACAATAATAGTTATCATTCGAGTAACCGTATGGCTCCGTTCCAAGCACTCTATGGTCGTAAATGTCGATCACCTATTTGTTGGAGTGAAATTGGTGAAACCCAAATCACCGGTCCAGAACTTGTCCAAGAGACTACTGATCGAATCGCTCAAATTCGACAAAACCTCTTAACCGCTCGTAGTCGTCAAAAGAGTTACGCCGACAACCGACGACGACCCCTTGAGTTTAATGTTGGTGATCGTGTCCTTCTCAAGGTATCTCCTTGGAAAGGTGTTGTTCGTTATGGCAAGAAAGACAAACTATCCCCTCGTTTCGTTGGACCTTTCAAGATTCTTGCTCATGTTGGTAGTGTTGCTTACACACTCGAACTTCCTCAAGAGCTTTCTAACGTTCATCCGACATTTCATGTCTCAAATTTGAAGAAATGTCTTGTTGATGGAAATTTCCATGTATTACTCGACGAAGTAGGTATCGATGAAACAATGCACTTTGTCGAGAACCCGGTGGAAATCATGGATCGCAAAGACAAGGAAACTAAACATAGCCGTATACCTTTGGAAAAGGTTCGTTGGGAATCCAAGCGTGGCGCTGAATTCACTTGGGAACGGGAAGACCAAATGCGAACAAAGTATCCTCATCTTTTTGTTACGGATTCTTCTACTTAATTTCGGGACGAAATTCTCAAAAGTGGGGAATGCTATGACATTTGTCAATTTTTATTTGTATTTGTATTCGTTAAACCGACCCGTTGTGTCGTTTCAATAAATTCGTGTTTGTCGTTTATCATTTAATATTAATTACAACGATTTATGGTTATTATTCGTTCATTGACTATTTGTTTAAGTCAATCAACGAATCTCCGAGCTATAAAAGTCTATAAAATATTCAAGGTTTAAATCTATCGAGTATAAAACGTAAGCATTCTAAGGATAATAAAATATACGAAGTTTCGATTTAGTTACACATGGTTATAAAGTTCAAGAATTAAACATTAATAAGTTTAAAAAAAAATAAATTTATATATATTGTTAAAGTTGAAGGGCTTAAAGTGTAAATTGTATTTAAATTATATTAATATAATATTATAACCCACCCCAGCCGTCCGAACCCCTCTCCCCGTCGCGTTTTTCCAGCCAGCAAGTCCGGCGACCGGATTCCGGCGCCGGCGACCCATGAAACATCAAAATACACTTCGTTATAATCCGTTATTTAACCCAAACGCCGTCTCCACTAATTCTAAACGTTATTACGTGAATAATTTCATTATTTATGACCTAATTAACATCCTTTAATCACCCTAAACCGCCGGATAATAATAATAATATTTCATTAACTCGATTTAATCATCCAACGTACCAATTACCACTATAAATAGCATATCAATCATCTTCTAAACTTGCTACAAACATATTTTTACACAAATAAACTCGTTAGTATCTCTAATTTGTTCGTACAAGTTTATTCCGGCCAACTCGTCGTTCACCCACGTTCCAGCACCATTTAAGGTAATTGTTACATGGTTATGATCCGTTTCAACCCGTCTAACAAAACCCCTAATTTAAATCAATCAAATCTGGAATGGATCAAGATAATTGAAATCTCTAGGGTTTAAGGTGAAGAAGATGAAATGGAATTTATGGTTATAATTAATTGTTTTCAATTTTTAACAACAAATGCTCTTTGGTCCAGTGGTTGTGTTTGCTTGTTGTGGGCGTGGAGACCCGGGTTCGAACCGGGTCATAGCAAACCATTTTATATATTTTTATAAAACCATTTTATAAATTTTAATAAATCTAATATATATTAAAAATCATTATAAAATAAATAAAATTATTTTTATAGTTAAATAAAAAAATGTTTTCCGTTAACAATTTCCGTTCAAGAATTAACTATTACAAACCAAACCACTCATTAAAACTCGTAGAATAATTATGTAAATAATATATATAATAAATCATAAACCGACAAACGCTTATACTAATAAAACAATACCGGCAACGCTAAATATTATTATAATCAATATTCACCTTATAAGTAATATTATAACTTATTAAAATCCGTTAGACTTAGTTATTAAAAATACTTTAAAGTGGGTAAAAATATGTAACAAAATACTTATGTATAATAATGCATGAATCTTAAAACCAACCTTTTATTTTTCATTGTTTAGTTAGTAATTATTGTGTTTATTATTTTAGCTCGCGAGATTCGATCGTTCGGTTTTATATAACCCGCTTTAGTCTCATTGTCAAGTTTGTAATCCTAATTCAAATGTGAGTTTCTCACACCCCCTTTTTTTTACCCTTTTTACTATTTTGGGGTTAGCATATATATCATATCAACAATTCAATTTCGTTTATTTATTATTGCAAACTACAATTCGTTACATTGACTTGTGTGCTTATTTGCTTACTTGCTCAAAGACTATTTGTTCATGGTTTCCTCAATAAGTATGATCATACCCCCCATGCACTCAGGACCTCGATGTTATGAGTGGAATATGGACCCCCGATCCGAGTACGTTTGGTTGTTACCGAATGAAAAAGACATTGCTTGCGCTATTACTACACCAAGTTTCATGGAATTGTTTGGTTTTTATGTACTTGTATCAAACTTGTGTGAACTCACCAACTATTCAATTAGTTGACTTTATTTTATATATATGCTACAGGTACTTACATTAGAGGATGAAATGGCGAAAGACACTAGAAGTTAGGTTATTTAAAGAATAAATGAGAAGATGTGTTTTATTGTTTTTCCTTTATATTTGTCTTATTGAACAACTTGTGTACTTGGGATTTGAATGAATTAATGATATTATTGTCACTAAATAGTGTTACATGTGTTTTGGGCAATCTGTACGTCACACCCAGGCGTATTCCACTTTAGTCGGGGTGTTACAGTGGGGGGCTTCGAAGCCCCTCCACCGTGCCACGTAAGCATCGGGGGCATCGAAGCCCCATCCATTACTGTCCCGCTTTGGTAAGTGGTAAGGGCGCCCATTATATATATATATATATATATATATATATATATATATATATTAAGGTTAAAATAAAAAGATATATTTTTCTAAAAAGTGTAATAAGCCAATAGGAATTGACATATGGAATTTATTTAATTAATTTAAAAGGAATTAAAGGTCTTTTTGTTTGTCTTTTTTTGGTAGCTAGTTGATAATCCCTATTTATGTGGATCTTAATTATACTTTTATAAAAAGAAAAGGAGTTTCGTGTACGACGAACGAGAAACGATGATCGGGTCCCCAATCATAATCTTAATCGGAAAATTTTTTAACCAAAGAATTCTGAAACGTCGAATGTGAAATAACTTTACGGCATAGATAGCTGATATAATTTAAGGTAATGGGAATATATATAGATCCAAACATAGCATGGGGTGAAAGAATTAATCGCATCCACATCTTTATTCTAATTTGTTAAAAAAAATTCATGTGTCATATCTAGAGGTGCATAAATCGGTTTTTTTAAAAAAACCGGTTCGGTTATTAACCGGACCGGTTTTTTTTGGCCCGGAAAAAAACCGGTTCGGTTAATAACCGGACCGGTTAATAACCGGTTTTTGTATGTCAAAACCCTAACCGGTCTAACCGGTTAGAACCGGTTAATAAACCGGTTTTTTTATTAACCGGTTTTTTAATAACCGGTTTTTTGGTTAACCGGTTTTTTTTTTATTTTTTATTTTTTTTAAATAACCATTATTTTTTCACAGTATAAACAAACCGGTAACTACAAGGCAAACCGGTAACTACAAGGCAAAACGGACTGACCGAAGCCATTCTTTGCTTTCGTTGTTAGGGTTCTTTGCTTGGAAGATTAAAAACACATAACTTTCATTTACAGTTTTTACATTAAAAATACAAACATTAAATCGTTATCGCATATTCGTAACTCAAAAATACAAACATTAAAGAATGCTTAGACACGATTACATGAACAACTTGCTGTTTCTTACTCATTATTTGCCTCCATGTTTGCTGTTTCTTTAACTAATTTTCTTCGCTACCCGATCCCGAGCTATTCCTTAGGTAATCGTCGTACGCGGCTTCTTCATCGGTCATTGGTTGAGTGTGTCCTTGATTGACCTCGTCTTCATACAAGCCCGCCTCATACTCCATTTCCCCCCTCGAGTGAGCGTTGATGTTGTGCCCTATCTAAAGAGTCCAAGTAATCCTTGTAGCAAATCGACATCTCTATAGCTGGTGGAGTGAGTCGAGTCCTCCTAATCGATATAACCCTGCCAGAAACAGAAAAAGCAGACTCCGAAGCTACCGTGGAAGCTTGGACCGTTAGTAAATCTTTGGCCATGGCGGCGAGGATCGGAAACTCATCCTCCTTACCTCTCCACCAAGCCAGCAAATCAAGACTTCTAAATTCATCCGGAGTCATGTGTTTCACAAAGTTGGTACCACCATACCTTCCAAGTTCACTGCTTGGGGTGTTTACCTTTTGACGTTTACCGGCGTCTTCCCAAATCATGTAGTACATCCTCATTTCAAGGTCGGTTTGGGATTGGGATTGGGCAACAGCTCTTAACGAGTCATGAATTTGGGAAGACGACCCGTATTTTGTAAGGTAAACATCATACATGTTTGACAAGGTGGTGTTGAAAGTATTCTTTAAAGTTTGGCTATAATAGGGGTTTTGATCGTCGTTTAACTCTAGCTCATCACAAATTTTTTCTATTAAAGCTTCAACACCACCAACATTGATGCAAGGGTTTAACGCAGCAGCACATGTCAAAACAGCGGGTAGTTCTTGAAAATATTTTCTAAATTTTTCTTTCATTTTTACACCCATATCAAAATAAGGTGCACCCCTACAATGAAGTTCACTCAACTTTGTGCACATGACAGCAATTTTTGGTAAAGCAATGGGGCTTGTTGGATAGTAAACCCCGGATAAACTAGTTGTGCAAGATTTAAAAATTTGAAGGACCTCCGTAACGATCTCAATCAATAACCAGTTTCTAGGATCGTACGGTGCACATTTACCCCTACTTGACAAAATTAGATGAAACGCAATTAATGATTCTTTTTGTTGGATGGCTTTCTCAAACATATCACAAGTCGAGTTCCATCTTGTTGGACAATCTCAATTTGGCCCCAACCATTGACAATTAGCTTCTACACAAAATTTTTTGTATCTTGAAAATGTTTTATTGTTGCTAAAAACATCTCGTAACATTCTTTTAAAATTGTTTCTTTGCGTTTCGATCACGTTTAACCCATCTTGCACGGCCAAGTTGATAATATGTGAAATGCATCGGCTATGAAAAAACGCTCCATCACAAATAGGTTTATACTTTAATTTTAAATGGCCAACCGCGGCCGTATTGTTGGACGCGTTATCAAACGAAATTGAAAAGATTTTATGTTCAATCTTGTATTGTCGAATGACTTTATCCAAGAGTTTAAAAATATTTATACCCGTGTGCGGGTAATCAAACAATTGAAACGCAACGGTTCGTTTCATCATTTGCCACGACTCGGGGTCAACCCAATGAGCCGTCACACAAATGTATGAGTCGGGCGAACTATGAGGTACCGACCACACATCCGTTGTTAAGTTTACACCAGTTTGTAAGTTTGAAAAGTATGAAATTAGTTCGGATTTAGCGTTTTTCCATGCTTTAAGACAATCTCTTCTAAGGGTCGAACTACTTACGTGTTGGTAGCATGGTTGAACATACTTTTGCATCATCTCTGTGAATGAGGGTTGTCGAAGTGGTTGAAAGGAAGTGTTTGTTGAATCACAAAGTTTGAAAACTTTTGACGTACCGCTTCAAGGTCGTACGTAAACACCGCTCCTTGATTCGTCATCTCCGGCTGCGAACTACTTCCCGATTCGTCCTTCAATGCCTTGCAAAAGGGCCTTTGTACATGCGCTTTTAAAGTGGAGTTTGCATCTTTGCCATAAAACTTCAAACAATGTTTGCATCGAGTTTTTTGGCTACCGTTAGACATTTCGCATAGGTCGAAATGTTGCCAAACATCTTGGTTTCGTTTCGTGGGGATGACCCGAACGACCGTTTCTCCCGTGTTCGAGGCACCCATGTTGACGGATGAAGCAGCACTTTGGGAGGCCATGATAATCGACTACGAAATAAGAGCGTATGGAGTGGTAATGTGGTATAATTGAGCGTGAGATAACAAAATAATCGCGTACGAAATAATCGTTTAGAGCGTATGGAGTTGTATAATCGAGTGTGATCTAACCAATACCCAACCTAAACTATATATAGATGTTTGTGGGGGTAAAATGGTAAAAAAAAAAACGGTCAAAAAAAAAAACGGCCATATAGCCGTTATTCAACGGTCAAAAAAAAAAACCGGTTTTTAACCGGTTAACCGGTTATGGAGAAACCGGTTAACCGGTTTTTCCACAACGGTAAAAAACCGGTTTTTTTTTAAACCGGTTAACCGGTTTTTCCATAACCGGTTATTAAAAAAAACCGGTTTTTTCATTAACCGGTTTGTTAACCGGTTTTGGATCTAAAACTCGTAACCGGAATACGAACCGGCGGTTTGTAAACCGGTCAAACCGGTTTTTAAAAAACCGGTTTTCTTAAAAACCGGTTTCCTGTTTAAACCGGCAAACCGGTTCCCCAACCGGTTTTTTTGACCATCTCTAGTCATATCAGAAGACATGTCCACTTCTCATTTGTTTAATTATTCTTACTATATCCAATTTTCCTGGTTAACTATTCTAGCTATTTATCTAATTTTTCATTCGTATTTACTTATGTGTTCATATAAAATATTATTTTTCAATATTTATATACTATTTATTTTTACTAATTTGGGGTATTACTGTTTACTTATAATATTTAATAATATTATGTTTTAGTTTTTCTTGTCGTGTGTTTTAGTTCATAGTTGTTTATTACAGTGTTCTTTTGTTTATGAATGTTTGTTATAGTATTATAATTCTTAGTTTATATATAGTGATTTTGTTTTCTGTAATTATTCATATTTTAGTTTGTATATAGTGTTTTTGTTTATATTATTATGCTTTTGTTCATTGTAAAACACATTAAATATGTTTCATGATGTATAACAAGTGAACTTGAATACTCGAATCATCAAATATGTTGATATTCTTACTAAAGATGCATAAAATAACACAGTGCATCTGGAAAAAAAATGGATTTTTGGAATTTGGATTTTGTATATCCTTAAAAATTGCAATTATTAATTACAAATTGATAATTTACATATATAATATAACCCAGTAGACAATTATGCCCTTAGAGTATTATAAAATAAGTAAAAAAATAAAACACATTAAAGAAATAACCCACTTTCCAGGACATTCAACTCCTTAATCCAAGGGCTCATCCATATATATATATATATATATATATATATGTGTGTGAAAGAGATAGAGAGAGGGCCCGACCATCGAAACCCCATCCGCGCCCGGCGTTCCAACCACCTGCAGCACCAGCGCCCCACCACCAAGGGCGCCCCTTGGTGGTGTTGAGCTCTCAATGGCGCCGGCCATCTCAGCCAACCCCGCCCCATAGCGAGAGGTCTAAGGGCATAATTGTCTTGTGTGTTTTAATTAAATTTAGAAATTCAATAAGTTATCAGTTTTTGCTAATTTTATGGATCTGCGTATCAAAAAATTCAAATAACACAATCGATATTCAACAATTATAAAAAAAATCATATAACACAATCGAAATTTAACAATTCTAAACATCAGTTTCTTAGATCATCTAGTGTGATTTAAAAGGCATCAATCAAACAAATAAATTTGTACGGCAAAATTGACAAATCGCCATAGGTGAAGGCGGCTTATGTTCTCCACCGTTTTTGGGCGGATTCCGTTTGACGGTGACGGATCACCATTAGATGATGGCGGTTTGAATTTGGGAAACTGACTCAATTTGTTGAATAAGTACTTATCCCAAATTAGACCCGGTGGTCATAAAGAAGAGAAAAATGCATTCAAGAATTTTCCACCGGACTGTTGGTTGTCACGAGTTGTTATGTGTACGTGGGGACTAGTTGTTCACTTTATGGGTCAAAAATCAATGGTGACTTGTGGTGGAGGCGGCACACTACTGTAGGAAGCATCGTGATATAGGTTGATTTTTAAGCTTGAATAAAGCATATTATAATAAAAGTCATTGATCTAGGGGGGGATTCTTAGGGGGACGGGGCACCACATGGAGCTCCCCGTGGTGACCATCTTCACACCGCCGCCGCCCCCTTGTCACGCGGAAAAGATGGAATTTGTGTGATGGGTGTCACGCATGATGAAGGGTGGATTCCAAGGAATTGTAACGTTGGGATGTAGCCGTTGGGAGGAGGGGGGGTTTAAATAAAAAAAAACCAATATAAAACCATAACAAAAACATAAACCAAATCCAATTCAAAAACACTCTCAAACTTTCGGTGCTTTAAAGGGTAGATGGTGCATACTTAGTCGACCGGTTTGTGCAATGAAAAAGGCCACGATCTCTAGCTACGTGTATGCATGCATCATATTACACAATATGTTAATAAAAAAATATGGAAATGCAATTTCTCCAGATTGGGTACCTGATCCTCCGACTCAAGTTCCCGTTCCCTATGATGTCCAATTAGACTTGCGGGATGAAGATATTCACTATCGGTTGAGATGGGATCTAGTTGATCTTATAGGTTCTTTAGGGTTGGAATTCCCGGATTCAGACGACGAGTAGACGTTTATTGTAACTTTTAATTTTTAAGTTGAATTATGTTCTAGTAACTATTGTTTTTATTTTTAAGTTATATTAAATATTGTTTTAATTTTTTAAGTTACAAAAAAAATAAAAAATAAAAAATTCCATCACACACCACCACACCACCACCCCTAGTAAAAAACCATCACATGTGATGGATTTGAGGTTGGTGATGTGACACCATATAATTGGGTGGGGTGTGTGATGAGTGATAACCACCCCTACCCCCTTATACTCACTTTGTTAATGAAAGTTACCATTACAAAATAAATATGTTGTTTTTCTTGGTGTTCTATGTGTTTTACATATATTGATAATGTTTTCATATATGGTTAGTTATTTTGAATTTTGAAAATACAAGTTTACTAACTGATATGTATTAAAACAATATAAACCTAACTATACATCAAATCTCCATCTCAATTGATTATATCATCCATACATGCACACGTATATAAATTACTAGTTTTTATCCTCGTATTACGAGGGTTGTATAAAATTTTCGTTTCTAATAATGTGAATGTATTTTTTTTGAATTTTAGTTTATTTATTGTAAGAAGTTAATAATATACTTGAACTTATTTTGATTAATTTTCTGTTGGGTTATGTTCATATTTTAATGAATCGTTGAATAAATTATCTACTTATTTTTTTTATAGTTATTCGTTTATGTTCGTTTGTTATAATTTGGATATTATTTTGTGAAACTTTTCATTTAAGTTAAACTTGAAAGAAAAGAATCGTTAATGTAACTAGATTCATATTGAGAAATTAAATTAGGGTTGATTACGGGGTTTGTTTTACATTTTACGTTTTTAATATCTTAAATATATATAAATGAAACCTACCTAATATCTCTCAAGCCACCAGATTGCTTTATTTGTAAATAATGGTTTCTCGTGCATTTGACCCAAATTCACCGATATGGGTCTCACCAAACCTGAATAGTCATTAAATGGGTTATAACATCTCATTATTGTTTTGGATAAAAATCAGCTAAGGATAATGTATCCAAATCTGTAAAAGTGAGGAATAATGCTATGCTAATAACAATGGTTAAATGAATGAAACTGGAGTGAACACAGAGATTTGTTGCGAGGAAAAACCCTTTGATCTTGTTCAGATCAAAAGAAAAAAAAACCCCGGGTGATGACAACTCGTCGATCACCAATTTATTAATCACAAAAAGGTTACAAATGTTGGAGTTGTTGATCAACAGATACAATGAATGCTATGTGTGTGATTACAAATATCTTAGCAGCTAGAATATGTGTGAATGTGTCTCTTATGTCGATCACAACTCAATGTATATAAAGAAAAAGTAAAATAACTAACTAACAAATAAATCCTATAAACTCGCTAGTCTTCCACTCTTCTTCATCGTGCTCTTTGACCACGTGCTAATAGACGTTTAATGACGAAGTTAATGGTAGACTAAGTCTAGGAGCCGTTGTTATTTAAACTTCACTCTTCATACGAAAATCATCCATTAATAGCTATGTTGACTAAGGATCCAGACTTTAGCTTAATCTTCAATCTTGATCACGTACTACAGATTCCTTATAGTGAGATATACGGCAGACTTGATCATAAAATTGTTATACCTGGCTAACACAATTAAAAATGCAATCATTAGTAAACAAATAATACTGAGGATCATTGATCCTTCATAACCTAATACATATCTTAAGGATAATCTATCCACAAGATAGTTAAGGATAATGGATCCTCAGCATAAAATTCATGCCCTAACAATTGCCCCCAAAATGGCGGGTGATTGTGTAAAACAGCTGTCATTTTGAATTTCAAACTCCTGCAAAAAAGAAGATGATTAGACGTATGTCAGGCGGTTAATATCGATAAGCCATAATTATACGCCGCCTATATATGAGATAATTATAACTCTCTTATAACCACAGATCCAGGCGTCTTCCAGGTATCCTTCTTTCTCCTTCTTTATTTTCTTTCAATATGTCAACTGTTTCTATATCCTCTTCTTCTTCTTCTTTTAATCATACCAACCCCGATGATCTTTACCCGCAAGGCATTCTTCAATCCCCCTCTTTCGAGTTGTAAGTTCACAGATCCAGAAATCGATGAAATACGATCACACTTTCCGGCCAACACTATTTTCCGACCCTTCGATTCCTCAGCCCGTAGTGACAGTACATCGAAAAACTGGGTTTGCTTTCCAGCCCAACCGTTTCTCATAGGCTACAAGTATCCTTTTCCTGATTTATCCCAAAGATTCTTTACCTTGACGAGGATTAGTTATATCCAAACCATGCCGATGTTGTGGAGAGTTCTTCATACCATAGAGAGGATAATCGAAGAGGAAGGTGTTGAGTTCGGCTTGGCAGAGTTATCATACCTATACAATCTGGTTACCCATGGTTCCAAATGCTTCTTCTTCAAATCAAAACCTCACCAAGTTATTCCTATCTCCAAAGTTACTCTGAATGGTACCCTCTGGAGGAACCAATTTTTCTTTGTAAAAAGGGATTTCATTCCGAGTGGAACCGACCTTCCCAAAAAGTGGATACCAAAGGGTAGGATCTAGGATCCTTAGGTAAACAAGGTAGGATACTATATTCTTTTGCTAATATTTTTCATTGCTTGTGTAGTTGAAAACTTTGATTTGCTGTCTGATCTACCTGGAGTCGAAGATAGAGTTAAGAAGTTCCTATCACTGGATCCTGCAATTAGAACCTTTCAAGCTAAGTTAATTGAAGCTTTTCAAGAGTCAAACTCAGATTCAATCATGTCAAGTAAGAGTAATAATTTTTAATATCAAAAAGAGAAATGATTGAAAACTTATCTGCGAATTACTATTTACAGGTGCTTAAAAGTTAGGAAAGTCTGCTTCCAAGTTCTCCGCTGAGGATATCGATTGCATGTTTACCAAGAAAGAGACCCCAAAACAAACTCCTACGTCCGAGCCTCGTCCAATCACAACCCGAGCCAAGTCAGGAGCTAAGAGAAAGAAGAGTTCGGATCCAGAGAACCCCTTTGATACCGAGAAACAGCTTTTGGAAATGCTTTCGACCGTAAGGATCCTTTATTCTTTCAATCTTTATTGTCCAAGTATCCTTCTTAGCTTATCCTATTTTCTTTTATAGGCCATTAATTCTGCCAGAAGCCATTCTGAGAAGACTGTTGGAGAGTACGAATAGACCCTCGCTGCGATGATATCTATGGCTGCCGCTAAGGACAAGGCCCTCTCCAAGATGACTAAGGAGAAGAAACAGGCAGAAGACCATGCCTCCACACTTGCAGTCCAAATGCAGGATGAGATCAACCGGGCCACCAAAGAGGCAAAGGTCTGGGCAGCTAAATCGGTCCTCCAAGCTAGAATCAAACTGGTGACTGAAGCCAATGATCCATCCTTTGACAAGTCTTTATGGGAAATCAAGAAGTGGAAGCAAGCTTTGATTGACTTGGGTGGAGGCGAGGATGAAGCAGAAGGCGAGATGGCTGATGCCGGTGGAGCAAGCACAAGTGGTGTGAAGGATCTGGACGAAGCTGAGGGAGGAAACGAGGCAACGGTGGAGGTGGAAGCAATTGCATAAACGGGCAATGAAGGATAAAGAAGACAAGGCCCACGCCCGTTTTGTTTTGCTTTATGATGTTTTAATGAACAATAACTATGGTTTGTAACAGACAATGGTAACTAGGGTGAAGGATCCATGATCCTTTAGACAATTTTCAGGAGTAGCAAAGGTGGATGACTCCTCTGTTTGTGGGGATGATACCTTTGTTGCCCCTGTTTTTAATTTTCCCGCACTTATGAACAGTTAGTACTACTTACTTAACCCGGGTGGATGGTTCATCTTTTGCATGGTGAAGTCCGGGTTAAGGATTTTGGATAAGTTCTGGCGACTTATTTTAAATAATAAAAGTTTTAACTATTTGCTTGTTATTGTTATTTTGAAAGTTCGTTTAATTATAGCTTTAGCTTTATTGAAAGTTTGGGAAAATAATTTTGAGTAAAAGATTTTTAGGATATAAGATCCTTATGAAAAATATTTAGGATAGAATATCCTTAAAGAACAAACCGTAGGATAAAGTATCCTTAAAAATTGACAAAAGTTTTTATAATGGAATATCCTTAAAGGAATAATCCTTTAAATCAAAACATTTAAAATTATCGCAACTAAGACAGTATAAATTTATTAATAAAGATCATACCAGAAGGTCAAGTTACCATAAGTATTGAACCGTCCATGATCCTTGATGAAATAACCTTAGGATATTGAATCCATAGGACTTTGTCTTCATGATGAAATTAGAAAATCTGTTGCAAACAACTTATAATGTTAACTGGGATCAAACCCATTAAGCTGGGGACAAGCCCAAATAATAAACTAGGGACAAGCCCGTGCAACTGGGGACAAGCCCGTGAACTGGGGACAAGCCCAAATACGGATGTTAACTGGGGACTCGCCTAACCTGGGATTTAGCCCAAACGAAGATAACGTGAAAAATTTATAAACTGGTGGTATGGTACGTCTACCATAAATCGTAGGATCCTCCATATAGCCGAAGACAACGAAATTGTCAGCCACTAAGCGTGTACTGGTCTCGCTGCCCCGGACTATACGTTGGATAACGTGCGCTCCAGGCAAGAGTGTAGAAACTCTATTTATAAGAAAGATGAAAACCTTTAAACCTTAAAGGATATGACCATCGGGGGTCATACCCAAACGTGGGCTAGGCCAAGGGAAATAGTATAGTACCTTGAATGTAAAGGAGAGGTGGCCAACCTCTTGGTTATTACACATCTTATTAACATCCTGCATTGATACTTAAAACTTGGAAGAAATAAATTATTAAGAATATGTTATCCTGGAATTAATAATAGGACATTGTAAAGAATAAGTAATCAGATAGATATTACCAATTTCGGGATCCTGGATCCTCTAAGGATAATGGATCCTCAAGGATACTTGATCCTGATCAGAAGAAATACTTCTTGAGGTGTATAGCATTCCTTGCTCTTGGTAACCTGTTGCCTTCCATTGTGAGCAAATGATATGCCCCCTTTTCTGCCTCCGACTCGATCTGATAAGGTCCTTCCCATTTGGGTTCTAACTTTCCATCAGCCGGATTGGTAGTATTTTGGAATGCTTTCCTCAAAACTAAATCTCCTTCTTGAAATCTTCTGATCCTTATATTTTTGTTGTATGCCCCAGCTACCCTTTGTTGATAAGCTGCCATTCTGATCTTGGCCAGGTCTCTGAGTTCTTCAACAGTATCCAAGTCTTCAAGAAGGATTTCTTCGTTGGCTTCAGGATCACGGATGCTCGTTCTTGCTGTATGAACCACCATCTCTGTTGGGATTACTGCTTCTGATCCAAATACCAACGAAAAGGGTGTTTGGCCTGTTGCATTCTTGGGTGTTGTCCTGTCGGCCCAAAGAACATATGGTAGTTCCTCGGCCCACTTTCCCTTCTTAGATCATAGCTTCTTCTTTAAATTGTTGATGATGATTTGGTTGCTAGACTCCGCTTGACCATTAGCTTGAGGATGCACTGGAGTTGAAGTAATCATCTTTATGCCCCAGCTGTCACAAAAGTTAGTTGTTCTTTTCCCAATAAATTGGAAACCATTATCACATATAATCTCAGAAGTAATACCAAATCTAGTTATAATATTCCTTTTAATAAAAGATATAACTTCCCTTTCTCGGACTTGTACAAATGCTTCTACTTCAATCCATTTAGAGAAGCAGTCCGTCATGGCAAGCATAAAGACCTTTCCACCTGGTGCCTTTGGTAGCTTACCAACAATGTCCATTCCCCATTTCATGAAAGGCTATGAAGAGGATATAGGATACATTGGTTCTGCTGGTTGATGAAGGATATTTGCATGCCTTTGGCAGGCATCACACTTCTTCGAATACTCTATTGCATCCTTCTTCATTGTCGGCCAGAAGTATCCGGTCATAAGTATCCTTGAGAATAATGTTCTTTCCCCCTGTGTGGTTGCCACAATCTCCTTCGTGAAAATCTTTAAGTACTTCTTGGATTTCAGGATCCTCTATACACCTTAAGTATGGACCTGCAAGCGATTTTCTGTATAGCATATCATTTAATAAAATATATTATGATACCTTGAGTTTGAAGGATTTCGGATTCTCCGTAGCTGGGATCTCTCCAGTCTGAATGTACTTCTTGATTGGGAGGATCCAGGATCCTTGGCTGTCTGAGGATAATGATCCCAATGTACAATCTGTTTGTCACTTGTTATTTCCCCAACTTCTTGCTCTCCTATTGCTAGCGAGAGTATATGGATAATTGGGATCTTCGTATCTTCTGGAATTTTCAAGGATGAGGCTAAATTTGCTAAGGCGTCTGCCCCAGCATTTTCCTCTCTTGGTACCTGTACTATACTAAACATTTCGAAGGATTTTGCCAATTCCTTCACAATTTCTAAATACTTGATCATATTCTCACATTTTACGGTATAAAAACCGTTAAAGTGGTTAGTTATAAGTAAAGAATCCATATAAACTTGAAGATACCTGATCCTCATGCTCTTGGCTAAAAGTAAACCTGCGATGAGTGCTTCATACTTTGCCTCATTGTTGGTAGCTTGAAACGCACATGCAATGGACTGGGGTATTATGTCCCCCTGTGGCGATTTCAGTAATATGCCCAATCCCGTTCCTCTTACGTTGGATGCTTGATGTGTGAAAAAATATATATAAATAAAACACAAATCGCAACTAAGCTTTAAAAACCAAACAATCTATCCTAGTTCACACAAATGGCAAATGTATCTATAGCAAAGATAAGGAAAGTCCGGATATCGAACTCGAAGACACGTGATAACGGCTCAAATAATAGACCCTAATCAAAGTCCTACCCTAATAATATTTGTAATTGATTTTATTATTTTTTTTATTTTATTTTAATTAATTTAATACTAACTTACTTAACTTAACGAAACTAACAAGAAAACTTTACTGCACTAAACGAGGTTTTAACAAATGTGGAGAAACAACTACCTAGGCAAGAATCCTATTGACGGTTCAACGGCTAACGGAATTAACTAATCACATGACACCGGGATCTTAAAATAATCAACTAAGGCTCATTAAAGTTCGCTAGATTACCTCTCAGTCTCACCAACTAACCCTCACAAATCTAAGAAGATTGAATAAATGCACCGGGATAAAGATTACTAGGGTACCCTAATGACGCATCTCCTCTCGGACTCAACGACACAAAACCCGCTTAAAATTGGTACTAGCAATTCTAGGGATAAAGGGGTAACAATATCTAACCCAATCTAAGACACATATTTGCACGCAAAACTAAACCGGATAAGAGAAAAACTCACTCTCGCGCAATTCTACCCTAACCGAATAAAGACGCGAGACAAACCGACTCCCTATTACCTCACGGTCGCAAGGAAGGTGAAACTATTGAATTTTAATCGTTAATCACACTCAAGATTCCTATGGTCGCGCTAACCACAAACAGATCAAAAACACCAAGTTTAAGACCTAAACGTAGAACCCTAACCGATTGACACGCAATCAATCAATCAAAGTCCTACGCGGAATCACAAGCAATAATTATGTAAAAACAATATTTAACACATCAAAAATTAAATTATATAAAGCTTTTCAATAATAATGCGTCATGTAATTAATTAAAACCAAATATACCGTCAAACAACGTCAATAATCATCAAAACCTAGGTAGTACAAAGAAGATTAGCTTCTCATGATTTTTGGACAGCCGGTATAACTTAATGTAAACACCATAAAACTCAACCAATTCATAATTAAACTCATTCAATAATCAATATCAATCAAGCACAACTCAATCCTCAATTCAAATGCAAAACAATTCAAGTTTAAAGATCAAATCAACTAGTTATGAAACTTGAGTAAAAGAACAAATTTTATGAGTATTTTACTATCAAGTGTGGCTGAGTTTATTGATGAAAAATACCTCGAGCTACCGTACCAAGTCTTCCTCGATGACCTCCTTCCTCTCCTAGCTACCAAGAAGCTCGCAAAAAATATTTTCTTCTTCCTTTTTGCTGCCCTCCTTGCGATCGAAAATATGGCTAGGGGTTTTAATTTTGTATATTAAACTTGTTGATTTGTGTTCGCTGCTCCACGTTAGATTAATCTCCACCACACACTCAAATAATAAATCTTCTTATACTTGTATCCCTAAAAGCAACAAAACAATTCACCAATTAACTAGCCGACCACTTTTACTAAAAACAACAAGCTTCAATTCTATTTGTTTTGAGATTTCCGATCCGAAGTTAGTGAGCTGCCAACTTTTTTTAAGTTATATTATATATTAAGACATGTAAGGCTTTCTATAGCGGGCTTAGGTCGGGCTTTGAGCTTTGGTCTTGTTAACTTGATCATAAAAGCCTCCAATATCTTCAAAAACCCGAACCTTTTTCCCTTTTAAAACTCATCACCTACACAAAATAATAAACTTTGTAAGATTATATAAAAACAAATTTGAAATTGTGTTGGTGCATAAATGTCAATAGTTCATATGTCTAGTGTCTGTAATCGAGTCTGTAATATTGTTTATGTATTTGTTTGTTCAAAGCGAAGTTTAGGCGAACTTGTTAACCAAGCGAAGTTGTTAAGAAGTTCGCCTAGGCGAACTTGTTGAACAAGCGAAGTTATGGACAACTTCGCCTGAGGCGAAGTTGTCGTGTATTTATATAGGTTACGGATTACTGTTTAAGAAGAAGTTCAAGTTCATGTAAATCAGTGAGTCAAGTGACGTGAGGTCGAGAATCTGTAACTGTGATTATATCACGTGTTGAGTTATTAATATAACGTGAGTTTGTTCGTATCGTATTCGTGTGTTCGTGTGTTTGTGTTCTATACTCGTAACGATATCAGAGCTTTTGCTCGATTATGAGGTTCGGGATATTCACGCGGGTATAGATTTCGTCCCGTTTCGACTATTCGCGGGACGTGTTTTCGTGTTTCTAAGTCAATCTTACCTACTACGACAGTATTCAAGCCTTTGCACCATCAAAAACCTTGTTAAATCCAGATTCCAGATCTTCAAAAACGTCCGTGTTCATCAGGCGAAGTTGCCGTCACTGTACGTAGGGTTTCGGCGAAGATATAAGGTTAAGCGAAGTTATCCACAACTTCGCCTACCTTCTCAAGTTCGCCTTCTCAAGCGAAGTTCTCTACAACTTCGCCTACCTCTTAAGTTCGCTTATCTCAGCGAAGTTAATCAGCGAAGTTCGTCAGCGAAGTTCTTCAGCGAAGTTCTCTACAACTTCGCCTACTTCAAGCGAAGTTATCCGTAACTTCGCCTTCGGTACTTAAAAAAAAAAAATTTAATTTTTTCAGGTTGCTTACTTTTCGGGAAAGATGTCGTCGATCAACATCTCTGAGTTGGTGAAGATGGAAGTTGAAGCAGGGTCAGCTACCAAGGCCCCAAGATTGCTGAAGGGAACCGATTTCGTAGCATGGAAGGATCGGTTCATACAGTACGTCAAATACCGGGATGCGAAGATGTGGGTATGCATCTAGGATGGTTATATTCCACCAATTATGGAGTATGAAGGTCGTGACCAAATCAAGAAGTATAGTAAAATGGAAGAAGAAGAGAAGAAGATGTATGAGGCTGAGAGCAAGGCTCATGCTGCTATTACCATGGCTCTTCCACAGGAGATCCTTCATACTTTTAGGAAGTACACTTCAGCAAGGGAGCTTTGGGAAGCCCTTGAGAGCAGATTTGAAGGAAATGTAGGAATCCGGTCTTCAAAAATAAAACTGCTCAAGACCCAGTTCTCAGTCTTCAAGTATTTGAAGAATGAATCATTAGATGATATCATCACTCGATATTATCATCTGATGATTGAACTGAGCAACTATTCCATTTCTTACAGAGAAGAAGAGATAGTTGAGAAGCTTCTGGATGCTCTCCCACCAAAATGGGAGATGTACACTGTGCTGATGAGGGAAGACAAGGACTTTCCCACTTATGATCTCGAAACGACAGTCAACAAGCTCAGGACCTTTGAGCTTAACATGGTAAGAAAGGAGACATCTATGGATCAGGTTCAAGATCCAAGTATGTATGGAGCTAAAGTCAACACTAGCTCAGGCTCAAAGACTGAATCGGCTGCTTACTACTCGAAGGGAGAGTCGGGCCCCAGCTCATCACATGAGGGGCATGTGTCAGTTAACACAAATGGGGATGTTTGCTATGTAGCAGCTGGATCTAGTGGTTCTCAACCCCAGGCAAGCAAGAGTAGTTGCCCTTCAAGTGCCCCCAGCAACAACTACTCCAAGATGCCTATGAGTGTCAAGTCTGCTGAAGAGCAGTTTGGCCTCTATGCTTCTTTCATTGCTTCCTATGAGAACTATATCCAAGGGAAGATTGTTGATCCAGCTATGTTGGATGAAGATTATGATCAGATTGATGCTGACGACATGGAAGAAATGGATCTACAATGGCAGATGGCCATGATTGTAAGGAGGGTGAAGAGGTTTATGAATAAGACCGGTAGAAAGTTTGTCGGAGGAAGACCAGGGTTCGACAAGTCAAAGGTAAGGTGCTACAATTGTCAACAAAACGGTCACTTCGCAAAAGAATGCAGGAATGAGCGTGTGGAACGAAGTCAGGGTAAATCTCCACAGCAAAGTGAGGGTAGAAAAGATTACAGTGCCATGATGTCTAGAGCAGATGGAGAATACAACTGGAACCTGCTTTCTAAAGAATCTTTCGAGCAGGCAAATTTGGCAAAGGTCGAAACAGAAGAAAATGAGAAGGCTGCCGGAGAAGAAAAAGCTCTTATGGCAGACGTTAATGACAAGCTCTCCGAGGTATGCTCTAAAACTACTTGTTCAAAATGTGAGAACTTGTCTGAGCAACTAGCAACCATAACCGATCAGTATGTTAGGTTGGACGCTGAATTTAAAACCATAAAAGAAGATCATCACTTTATTAAATCAAGAGAAAATAATTATAAAATTAAAATAAAAGCTTGTGAAAAAGATGTTAAAAGTTTAAAAACTAAACTTGCTGAAAAAATTGAAGTGATTGATTTAAGTTATGAGGTTTTGGAAGAAAAGACCAAACTAATTGGTGAGAGAGAAAAACAGATAGCTGACCATCAGGTGAAAGTGGTGGAACTGAATCGAAAACTGGAGCAGTTCAGAAATTCTTCTGCTATTCTTGATCACCTTGTTAGTGATCAAGGTTCCTCTGCTAAGAGAGGAGGAATCGGTTATCATGAGGTTCCACCACCGTACAATCATAATTACACTTTTAACCCTAGTGTTCAGAAATCTGTTGATTTTGAGGTTGCTCAGACAGTGCCAATTAAAGTAACCATTAAAGAACCAAATGTTAGTAGAGGCGAAACAAGTTCGCCTGTTTCAAGTGTTGAAATTTCTGATCAAAGTCCAGTCTCGTCAGATTCGGATAAGTCAACCGAGTCTGGTAAGGCAAAAGAGGAGGTTGTGTTACCCAAGAGTGGATAAAAAAGATAAAACGAATAAAAAGAGTACTCCACTAAACCCGTACGTCCCACCTTATGTGAGACGAACGGGCAGTAATATAGCCTCGACATCTAAAACACCGGTTGATAAAAAGGTTGAGCATAGGTGTTGTTTTAGATGTAATCAGTTAGGACATCTTGTTGCAAATTGCCCTCTGAAGCAGCGATTCAGAGGTGTGAGGCCTACTAAAGCTGAGAATAGACCTAATAGTAATTATTATGCTCCTAAAAATGAAAACCACTTAAAATTCAAAAATGTGAATAATTCAGGTTTTCATAGAAACAAATCTCAGTTTTACACTTCTAATAACCAAACCACAAGCTATAATACTTTCAATTCTCAAAGGTTTGGAAGGCCTTACAATCAATCTTCAATAAGATATCCTAATGGGACTTACAGGAGTTATCGAGATACTAACTTTGGAAAGCCAAAGTTTGGGATGTATAGATCCAAGACCAATTGGTCTTGGGTCCCTAAATTCTAATCTTTTGCTTTATTGTGCAGGAACAGTTGAACAGGGCTGCCAACAATCTTTGGGTTGTAGATAGCGGCTGTTCCCGGCACATGACGGGTAACAAATATTTGTTACACGATTTGAAACCTGTTCAAGGAGGGAGAGTAAGTTTTGCCGGAGAAAGTAGAGGCAATATTACTGGAAAGGGAACGGTGTCGAACGGAAAGATGACGTTGGAGAATGTCAACTTTGTAGAAGAATTGAAGCACAATCTGCTGAGTGTGTCGCAGATTTGTGATAAGGAGACACCGTTCATTTTACAAAGAACGAGGCGATCGTGCTGAAACCGGGTTTTCAGATACCAGAGGAGTGGATTTTGATGAAGGCTCCTCGTGATAGGAATACGTACATTATGGATATGAGATCAACTGAAATGGCCATGGCAGAGTCATGCCTTTTGACAAAAGCGAGTGAAACAGAGTCCGAGTTGTGGCATAGGAGAATGGGACACATTCATCTTCGGAAGATGAACCACATTGTCAGGAATGGGCTTGTGCTGGGCGTTCCCTTGAAAAATTTCAATTTTGAAGATAAATGTATAGCATGCAAGAAGGGAAAGCAGCACAAGAAATCCCATCTCACCAAGAAAGTAAATTCAATTGCCAGTACTCTAGAATTGCTTCACATGGATCTCTTCGGTCCCGTGTATGCAAAAAGTCTAGGAGGTACTTCATACTGCTTGGTGATCACTGATGACTACTCACGATACTCGTGGGTATATTTCCTGAAATCAAAAGATGAAACGGCTCAGATGGTGAAGAATTTGATTACCAAAGTTGAGAACGTTATGGATAAAAGGGTTAAGTTCATCAGAAGTGACAATGGAACAGAGTTCAAGAATTTTGAGATGGAGATCTTCTGTCTTCAGAGAGGGATTGAACACCAATACAGCGCTCCTTATACACCGCAACAGAATGGAGTGGCTGAAAGGAAGAACCGAACGTTAATTGAAGGAGCCAGAACTATGCTGGCTGATTCAAAGCTTCCTGTGGTGTTTTGGGCTGAAGCTGTTGCTACAGCCTGTTATGTTCTGAATAGAGTCTTAACTGTTAAAAGACTGGGTAAGACATGTTATGAGCTTATGCATGGAAGAAAGCCCAACTTGAGTGGTCTAGAACCATTCGGGTCCCCTTGCTCGATTTTGAAGACAAATTCTAAATTTGGTGAAGTAGCCGATGAAGGAATCTTAGTCGGTTATGTTGTTGAGACTCCCAACAGACGTGTCTTCAATACATCGACAAGCAAGATTGAGGTGGTGTGTAACACAGATATCACAAGTTATCAACCGCCAAAACCAAGCAACGGACCTGCGGAGTTTTTCGACTATGTTAAACTTTTTAAGTCTTTTAACATACCGGATTTAGATATCTCTGAAGAAGAAGAAAGAGTTGCTACGAAGATGATCCTTGATGAGGAAGAAAATCTTTTGCAAAGACAGCTGATTGATAATTGTCAACCTTCCTCATCAAATACTATCGATACCCCTGCTGCCTCAACTAAAGAAGAATTTATCAATCATTTTCACTCTCAGCATGAAACAACCATTGACGAGCTCTCTTCTAACTTGGAAGACAATTTGCATGTCGGTTCTGTTCCGACCACGAGAATTCATAAAGATCACCCTTTGGATAATGTGATTGGTGATGTGTCCTCAGGTGTACAAACGAGAAGTAGCTTGAATGAACACACCTGTGTTTATACAAGCATTAAGGAGACAGGAATAATCAATGAATGCCTGTACACCTGCTTTATAAGCCAGATTGAACCGAATAATTATCAAATGGCTTTAAAGGACAGCTCGTGGGTCGAAGCCATGCAAGAAGAGTTGGCTCAATTCGAGAAGATGGAAGTTTGGACTTTGGTTGAAAAACCAAAGAATGTGCATGCGATAGGCACAAAATGGGTGTTTAAGTGCAAGAGAGATGATAAGGGGATTATTATAAGAAACAAGGCGAGGCTAGTCGTTAAAGGTTTTAATCAACAAGAGGGGATTGATTATAACGAAGTGTTTGCTCCTGTCGCCAGGTTGGAAGCCATAAGATTGTTTTTAGCATTTGCTGCTTATGAAAAGATGAAGGTGTTTCAGCTAGATGTGAAGAGTGCGTTTTTGAATGGGAAAGTTGATGAAGTTGTGTATGTTGAGCAACCTCCGGGTTTTCCTGACCCAGACTTTCCAGATCACGTGTACAGGTTGAGCAAGGCATTGTATGGACTACATCAGGCACCTCGTGCCTGGTATTCAACTTTATCAGACTACTTGCTTGAAAATGGTTTTGAAAGAGGGAAGATTGATAGCACGTTGTTCGTTAAGAGAGAAGGAAGCGACTTCCTGCTGGTACAAGTCTACGTGGATGACATTATCTTTGCTGCATCTAAAGTCTCCATGTGTCAGGAGTTTGAGGACGTCATGAAGAAAAGGTTTGAAATGAGTGCTATGGGTGAACTAACTTTCTTTTTAGGATTGCAGGTTGATCAAAAGAAGGATGGGATGTTCATTCACCAGACCAAGTATGTCCATGATGTGCTCAAACGATTCAAGATGGAGGACAGCACTCCATTCGACACTCCTATCTGCGTCAATCACAAATTGGGTGCTGAGTCAGACGGTGATGCAGATGTGGACCCAACTCAGTATCGGGCTATTATAGGTTCTTTAATGTACTTAACTGCTTCTAGGCCTGATATAATGTTTGCTGTTTGTCTTTGTGCTCGTTTTCAGGCAAACCCAAAGGAATCTCACATGAAAGGTGTGAAGAGGATCTTGCGGTATCTCAAGGGCAAACCGAAGCTGGGGTTGTGGTACCCGAGAGGAGGAGACTTGGAGCTACTCGCCTACACAGATTCTGATTATGGTGGGTGCAATCAGAGTCGGAAGTCAACAACAGGAGGATGTCAGTTTCTTGGTGGCAGATTGGTGTCGTGGCAATGCAAGAAACAGACTTCGGTCGCAATTTCAACCTGTGAAGCAGAATACATGGCAGCATCCAACTGCTGCTCCCAGGTTCTTTGGATTCAACAACAATTGCGCGACTATGGTCTGAATTTCTTACTTACTCCTATTTGCATTGATAACACAGCTGCTATCTCAGTAACTAACAATCCCGTGAAACATAGTAAAACTAAACATATTGACATACGTCATCATTTCATACGGGATTGTGCTGAGAAGAAACTGATAGTGCTTGAAAAGGTGGATACGCTTGATAATTTCGCTGATCTTTATACTAAAGCGTTTGACAAAACGAGATTTCAAAACCTTATTGAGTTGAATGGGATGATCAATCCCGAGTAACCATGCTTTTCTTGTTATATTTTAAAAAAAAAAAAAAAAAAAACGTCATTATCGCTTAAAAGTATGTCGGTTACCACAGTTTGAAGGACATGTCTTCGGATATGTTTTGGTCCTCATTTTCTACTTGTAGATTTTGAGGATAGCCATTAACCAGATGACTGTAAGTGACCGGGGCGGTTTATGATGTGTTTTCATTCTTTCGCTTAAAATTAGTCGATCATATTAATTAGTTAGAAGGGCACATACTAGTATGTGGTCGGTCCAGCTGATCCATTGGATCTTCGGGATAGCCGTTTACCTGAAGACTTTGTTTTGATCGGGGCGATTGAAGTCAAATTTTTTTTGAGGGAAATGAAATTATTTTTCAAGTCTACTACTTCGTAAGAAGTACGTTTGCTATGTTAAACGGAAAATTGATCCAACCTTGGAAAATGATAGATATACTAACTTTGTGTGCTTAACTAGTGAAGTTATTAGGCTTAAAAGGCTTTAGGACAGTCATTGTATGTCATGGTAACTTTTCATGGTGCGTAAAAGTAGACGTGATACAAACTAAATCTACTTGATTTTACGTGGAAACTCCTTAAGAGTTTTGCTTGTCTTCATTTTTATCTTTCCAAGTGATAGGCAGAAAAGCAATTACCCAGTCATACACGAGCCCATGTGTGTTCTGATTCCCGTGAAGATAGCGTTTCAAGAAACTGCAGTGATCCAGATTCGGGACTTGCAGTTGGTTACTACTCTGAAGTCTATGTAAATGTTTATCAAAAAAAAAAAAAAAAAAAAATTGTGAGTATTGAAACATTCTAAAGATGAAAGTGCCAAGACTTCTCAATCATAGAGTAAGAAGGAGAACGGGAAGCAGATGGAGAGTAATTACAAATTTAATCAGACACTATGGGTCGAGGTCAATTCGGGGTGACTTGGGGAAAGCCAAATACGCTTTGAGAATAGATAGGAGGCATCATAATCTCTGAGTTGTTGCCCACTTAAATTTTGAGGCATAATTGAACCTAACTCGTATCACATAAACGATGAAAACCATCTTAAGTATATTACCTGCTTACAACCTGTCTCTTTATGTCATAATACAGCTAAACACGGATCTATGTGACAGTCACTTACTTAGTATGATTCCTGTTCGGATCTTTTCTAAAACGTAGCAGTCCCTATCCAGACTGAAATTTGATCCCTTAAACTTAAATTGTTTAGAGTTTTCTTTTTATGTAGTTGTATGCTTTTATAAAAGGTTACTTGGACTTGATCGTGTCATTTAGTTCTTAAAGGAAAGTTTTATAACTTGATTGAAAAAATGTTAAAATTATAAGGTTAAATTTTGTAAATATAGGCGATGTTGTTGAACAGGCGAAGTTGTGGATAACTTCGCCTAGGCGAAGTTATCCGTAACTTCGCCTGAATAACTTCGCCCCTATATAAGGATTTTCAAGAGTCAAACAGTTCATTATTCTCAAACTCAGCGAACTTATTCACCGTTTACACAGCGAACTTATATTCTGATCCTACTTGTTATCTTGTTCTTCGATTTCAAACCGATCTAAAGGTTGTTTGGGTTCTTTTATCACATGTTATATGTTCATTGATGTTAATCTAAGGTTGTTTCGACAACCGGTTAATAACCTCGAACAACCGATCTTTAAACCCGAGTTCAAACCTTGTTTTACGTGTTCATGTACAAACTGGTCGTTTAGTTATCATTAATATCATGTGTTTGAGCCTCCTCAATCGTCAAAGTTAATCGAAACTCCGGTTTTCCGGATTTCGATTAACCTTACTGTCGCCATTTCAGATTCAGGCGAAGTTAAGGTTTAGGCGAAGTTATCCGTAACTTCGCCTGGAGCTTAAATTCGCCTGAGGCGAAGTTATCCGTAACTTCGCCTGATGCTCAACTTCGCCTGAATCTTAAATTCGCCTGAGGCGATGTTGTGGTGAGGCGAACTTAAAGATGAAGCGAAGTTGTTCCCAACTTCGCCCCAACTTTAACTTCGCCTGAAACCTTTTTAACTTAATAATTTTTAGACGAACTTAAAGCTGAAGCGAAGTTGTTCCCAACTTCGCCCAAACTTTAACTTCGCCTATACAGTCTTTATCACAACTTCGCTCATGGTAATACGCGAACTTGTGTTATGCTTTAATGTTTATCTAACTTGGTTCGTTTGTTGCAGAGATGGCTGCTGTTGCCGGTGCTGGAGGTGCTGGAGGAGATGACGGTGATAACCAGAGGCAATTCTTTCCGGGTCACAACATGTTCATCACCTTAGACCCGGAAATGAGCGGTGTTGAAGACTACCGTGAGATCATTTCTTTCCTCATACGCTCGAGGATATTTCACGCAATCACGACGACTTTGCCGATATCCTTACCCAATATCGAGGATTTCTGGCAGACGGTGGAGTATGATTGTCGTGTTGAGCCCCCGGTCATGAGAGCAACAGTCAACAACCAAGTAGTTCAGTTCTCGTCTGAACAGATACGGGTGGCGTTACGCTTCGGTGAGGAGACTCGGAACGACCCTACGGAGTTTGTGGCTCCGTTTCGTGATGGAGAGTTTCTACGAATGGGCTATTCTGGTCCATTGGGCGATACCCAGAGACGGAAGGGGTTCCTACTTGATCAGTGGCGCTTCCTCATGCACGTTATGATAGTATGCATGTCTGGGAGGAAGGCGGGCACTGACGGTATGGGTGCGACCATGCAGTCCGCAATGACTGCACTGACTTAC